>NW_020692656.1:39473-54831 GCF_002925995.2 Terrapene triunguis
CGCTCAAGCCCTTTGGGGCAGGGGTTGAGCCGACAAGCAGTTAAAGGAGGCCCAGGCCCTGGGTCAGGGCGGGCACAAACAGTCTTCGCTCACGCCCTTTGGGGCAGGGGTTGAGCAGACAAGCCGTTCAGGGGTTCAGGTTCCTACCTGAGCGTTGGGTGAGGGGGAAGCCTGCCACCCGGGAGTGGGGGTGGCAGGGGGGGACGCAGGCCCACCCACTCCACTGCGTCCCGGCCCGGGGCCCTAGCAGCGATTGCTGTCGCTGCCGGTCAGTGGGGTATCCTGACCGAAACACACTGACATCGGTTCACAGGCCTCTGCAGCCTGACCTGGGTCGGCTACCCCCGGGCCACTTCCGTGTTCCCCCTCGGGGCTTACCTCGGCGGCAGTGCTGGGTTCGGGCCAGTCCAATAGCATCGGCTCCTCGGGAGCGGGGCTTGGGGGCTGGTCTGGCAGTTCTTCCCCAGGATAGCTGGCACAGGGCAGACTCGGCTCCTCGTCGGGGCCGTTGGTCTGGGGCAAACTGGGCCAGTCCCTCTCGGGATAGCTGGCCCGCGGCAGGCTGGGCCAGTCCTCCTCGGGGTGCTGAGTCCGTGGCAGGCTGGGCCAGTCCTCCTCGTGATGACGGGTCCGGGGCAGGCTGGGCCAGTCCTCCTCAGGATACCTGGCAAGAGGGAGGCTTGACCGGCGTGGGGCGTTAGCAGGCGGCTCGCGGCCTGCGGCCGCCTCCCAAGCGGGAGCTCGGCCCGGGACGGCTGCTCTCTCCGGCGGTCTGGCCGCTACTGAGCTTTGGCGGCGGGCTTTTATACTTCCGGGTCGGGGCCGTGACCTCGGAGGGGCGGGCCCCAGACCCGGTGGCTCCGCCCACGCTGGGGTTGGAGGCAGCTCTACTCTGCCGGAGGCGGAGGGGGGCCACGCCGACTCACTACATGGCCGTAGAAGCATCTCCTGATGTCTGTCCAGGAAATCATTTTCCCTTATGCAACGCAGTGTTGATACTCGTTTCTCCAACCCTCGAACCTTCTCTTCCAATATGGAGACCAGCTTGCACTTTGTACAGACAAAGTCGCTTCTGTCCTGTGGAAGAAAGACAAACATGGCACAACCTGTGCAGGTTACAACAGCTGATCGCTCACCTTCCATATCCCTCTCCTCTTAAGAGCTTCCTCAGCTGTTGCAGGAACTACTGAAAGAAACCTGCAGATGAAAGCCTCAGTGAGCTCTCTCCAGGCGAACTCCCAGGCAAACTCCCTCTGTTAGCCTCTGCTTTTCGCCGCTCAGCTGGTTCGCTGCTGACTGCCCTTATATACCAGTCAGGCCCACTCAAGGCCCACCTGGAACAAAGCACTCCCAATTCACACTTTTCAAACAAACAAGCAAGCAATCAAGCACACGGTCAAACTGACCAACTGTCCCAGCAGCAGACACTCAGATACTCACCAACACAGCCCCCCTAATGCAGCACTTAGCGTACCTCCTCTCGGACAACTCCCAGGCAAACTCCCTCTGTTAGCCTCTGCTGTTCGCCGCAGACAGGACATCCAGGAGAGAGAGGTTGGTGATGAAGGGACATAAGGACTGGTGATGCTGGAGAAGATGGTCCAGAGATTCTGGCTGTGAGATAAACTTGTTATTTTATGTTAATAATCCATAAGAACATAAGAACGGCTGTACTGGGTCAGACCAAAGGTCCATCTAGCCCAGTATCCTGTCTACAGACAGTGACCAATGCCAGGTACCCCAGAGGGTGTGAACCTAACAGGTAATGATCAAGTGATCTCTCTCCTGCCATCCATCACACAATCTGACAAACAGAGTCTAGGGACACCATTCCTTACCCATCCTGGCTAATAGCCATTAATGGACTTAACCACCATTAATTTATCCAGTTCTCTTTTAAATGCTGTTATAGTCCTAGCCTTCACAACCTCCTCAGGTAAGGAGTTCCACAAGTTGACTGTGCACTGTGTGAAGAAGAACTTTCTTTTATTTGTTTTAAACCTCATGCCTATTAATTTCATTTGGTGACCCCCTGGTTCTTGTATTATGGGAATAAGTAAATAACTTTTCCTTATCCAATTTCTCCACATCACTCATGATTTTATATACCTCTATCATATCCCCCCTTAGTCTCCTCTTTTCCAAGCTGAAAAGTCCTAGCCTCTTTAATCTCTCCTCATATGGGACCCGTTTCAAACCCCTAATCATTTTAGTTGCCCTTCTCTGAACCTTTTCTAGTGCCAGTATATCTTTTTTGAGATGAGGAGACCACATCTGTATGCAGTATTCAAGATGGGGGCGTACCATCAATTTATATAAGAGCAATAATATATTCTCCTTCTTATTCTCTTTTTAATGATTCCTAACATCCTGTTTGCTTTTTGGACCGCCTCTGCACACTGCGTGGTCATCTTCAGAGAACTATCCATGATGACTCCAAGATCTTTTTTCTGATTTGTTGTAGCTAAATTAGCCCTCATCTTATTGTATGTATAGTTGGGGTTATTTTTTCCAATGTGCATTACTTTACATTTATCCACATTAAATGTCATTTACCATTTTGTTGCTCAATCACTTAGCTTTGTGAGATCTTTTTGAAGTTCTTCACAGTCTGCTTTGGTCTTAACTATCTTATCATCTGCAAACTTTGCTACCTCACTTTTTACCCCTTTCTCCAGATCATTTATGAATAAGTTGAATAGGATTGGTCCTAGGACTGACCCTGGGGGATCCCCACTAGTTACCCCTCTCCATTCTGAGAATTTACCATTAATTCCTACCCTTTGTTCCCTGTCTTTTAACCAGTTCTCAATCCATGAAAGGAACTTCTCTCTTATCCCATGACCACTTAATTTACGTAAGAGCCTTTGGTGAGGGACCTTGTCAAAGGCTTTCTGGAAATCTAAGTACACTATGTCCACTGGATCCCCTTGTCCACATGTTTGTTGACCCCTTCAAAGAACTCTAATAGATTGGAAAGACACGATTTCCCCTTACAGAAACCATGTTGACTTTTGCCCAACAATTTATGTTCTTCTATGTGTCTGACAATTTTATTCTTTACTATTGTTTTGACTAATTTACCCACTACCAATGTTAGGCTTACCGGTCTGTAATTGCCGGGATCACCTCTAGAGACCTTTTAAAATATTGGCGTTACATTAGCTATCTTCCAGTCATTGGGTACAGAGGCCGATTTAAAGGACAGGTTACAAACCCTAGTTAATAGTTCCGCAACTTCACATTTGAGTTCTTTCAGAACTCTTGGGTGAATGCCATCTGGTCCTGGTGACTTGTTACTGGTAAGTTTATCCATTAATTCCAAAACCTCCTCTAGTGACACTTCAATCTGTGACAGTTCCTCAGATTTGTCACCTACAAAAGCTGGCTCAGGTTTGGGAATCTCTCTAACATCCTCAGCCATGAAGACTGAAGCAAAGAATCCATTTAGTTTCTCCGAAATGGCTTTATCGTCTTTAAGCGCTCCTTTTGTATCTCGATCATTGAGAAGCCCCACAGGTTGTTTAGCGGGCTTCCTGCTTCTGATGTACTTAAAAAACATTTTGTTATTACCTTTTGAGTTTTTGGCTAGCTGTTATTCAAACTCCTCTTTGGCTTTTCTTATTACATTTTTACACTTAATTTGGCAGTGTTTATGCTCCTTTCTATTTACCTTACTAGGATTTGACTTCCACTTTTTAAAGGAAGTCTTTTTATGTCTCACTGCTTCTTTTACATGCTTGTTAAGCCATGGTGGCTCTTTTTAAGTTCTTTTACTGTGTTTCTTAATTTGGGGTATACATTTAAGTTGGGCCTCTATTATGGTGTCTTTAAATAGCGCCCATGCAGTTTGCAGGGATTTCACTTTAGTCACTGTACCTTTAATTTCTGTTTAACTAACCCCCTCATTTTTGCATAGTTCCCGCTTTTGAAATTAAATGCCACAGTGTTGGGCTGTTGAGATGTTCTTCCAACCACAGGGATGTTAAATGTTATTATAGAATTGTCACTATTTCCAGGCGGTCCTGTTATAGTTACCTCTTGGACCAGCTCCTGCACTCCACTCAGGACTAAATCTAGAGTTGCCTCTCCCCTCGTGGGTTCCCATACCAGCTGCTCCATGAAGCAGTCATTTAAAGTATCGAGAAATTTTGTCTCTGCATTTCGTCCTGAGGTGACATGCTCCCAGTCAATATGGGGATAATTGAAATCCCCCACTATTAAAGAGTTCTTAACTTTGATAGCCTGTCTAATTTCCCTTAGCATTTCATCATCACTATCATTGTCCTGATCAGGTGGTCGATAATAGATCCTTAATGTTATATTCTTATTGGAGCATGAAATATTTATCCATAGAGATTCTATGGAACATATGGATTCACTTAAGATTTTTACTTCACTTGATTCTACATTTTCTTTCACATTTAGTGCTACTCCCCCCACACATGACCTGTTCTGTCCTTCCGATATATTTTGTACTCCAGAACGATTGTGTCCCATTGATTGTCCTCAGTCCACCAGGTTTCTGTGATGCCTATTATATCAATATCCTCCTTTATCACGAGGCACTCTAGTTCACCCATCTTATTATTTAAACTTCTAGTATTTGTGTACAAGCACTTTAAAAACTTGTCACTGTTTATTTGTCTGCCTTTTTCTGATGTGTCCAATTCTTTATGTGAATGTTTCTCATCTGATCTGGCCCTTACATTATCCTCTTCCATCCTCTGCTCCTGACTATAAGCTAGAGAATCTCTATCAATAGACTCTCCTCTAAGAGAAGTCTCTGTCCAATCCACATGCTCCTCTGCAGCAGTCAGTTTCCCCCCATCTCCTAGTTTAAAAACTTCTCTGCAACCTTTTTAATGTTAAGTGCCAGCAGACTGGTTCCACTTTGGTTTAGGTGGAGCCCATCCTTCCTATATAGGTTTCTCCTATCCCCAAAGTTTCCCCAATTCCTAATGAATCTAAACCCCTCCTCTCTACACCATCGTCTCATCCATGCATCGAGACTCTGAAGCTCTGCCTGCCTACCTGGCCCTGCGTGTGGAACTGGGAGCATTTCTGAGAATGCCACCATAGAGGTCCTGGATTTCAGTCTCTTCCCTAGCAGCCTAAATTTGGCCTCCAGGACGTCTCTCCTACCCTTTCCTATGTCATTGGTACCTACTTGTACCACGACCACCGGGCCCTCCCCAGCACTACACATCAGTCTATCCAGATGCCTTGAGAGATCCGCAACCTTCGCACCAGGCAGGCAAGTCACCATATGGTTCTCCCAGTCATCACAAACCCAGCTATCTATGTTTCTAATGATCGAATCTCCCATTACTAACACCCGCCTTTTCTTAGTGACTGGAGTTCCCTCCCCCAGAGAGGTAACCTCAGTGCGAGAGGATACCCTAACACCATCTGGAAGGAGGGTCACAACTATAGGAAGGTTTCCCTCTGCTCCCGTTGACTGCTCTGCTTCCCTGGGCCTTTCATCCTCCTCAACAGCACAGGGGCTGTCTGACCAGAGGTGGGACAAATCTACTGTGTCCTGGAAAGCCTCATTAACATACCTCTCTGCCTCCCTTAGCTCCTCCAGTTTCACCACCCTCGCCCCCAAAGCCTGTACGCAGTCTCTGAGGGCCAGGAGCTCCTTGCACCGAATGCACACATACGCCACCCGCCCACAGGGCAGGTAATCATACATGCTGTACTCAGCGCAATAAACTGGATAGCCCCCACTCTGCTGCTGGGCTTCTGCCTGCATGGTCTCCTAGTTAATGAAAGGGTTTTGTTTCAATCAAGAAGTTTTGAATGTAGTTTATTTTATAGTTTTAAAAAACAGCAAGGGGCCCTTGCCCCCTTCCCACTCCCCTTCCGAACTCCCTTGTGAAACTCCCTGTTAGCAGCCTCTGTTCGCAAAGCTCCCTGGTCACTTGTGCACTGCTTTATAAAGCCCTGGCCTGCTTGATAGCCCCGCCCACAGTCCCCAGAAGGGGAGAGTAATTCCCATGCACCAATTGTAGGGCTTTATTTGACTAGGAAAGGAAAGAAATGGAGACAGTGTCAGGGTCCCTACCCCATATCCAACAGGGACTTAAGCATGACTTTACCTTTAAACCTTCAATGTTGCTGCTCATATGATTAAAGTTAAGAATGTGCTGAAGCGGCTGTGGAATCAGGCTTCTGCACAGAATATTTCAAAGGAAGTGAGTTTTGTATTCATAATCATGGGTGTTTGGTGTAGATCCTCAGCTGGTATAAATTCTCCGAGATCTATTGGAGCTATGACACTTTAAACCAGCTGATGATTGGCCCCTTGATTTTCAGGGATCCTGAGAGTGACACTGTCATTTGTTCAGAGAAGCAAACCAGAGCATGTTAAAAATGTATCCAGTCAAAACAGCTCAAAGTTCAAACCCTGCATACTTTAGGATGAACTGTTTGTAAATGAGTGATGGAGTAAGATGTAGTCATAAAAAATCTTTGCTAAATAATGTTTAATGAGTACTTATAAGAAAATTATTATCTGGACGTAGACAATCATTAACAGAAAAAAGCACAATAATTTGCACAATCATCTCCATAGATTATTCATTATCTAGCTAGTTAGCTGACATAATTCACAATCAAATAGAAATCTGTCATTATGAGTAAATTAGGTTGGATGTTAGGACAAGGAATGGTTCTGTCTGTCTGTCTATCTAATCACATACTCTGCTTTTGTCTGTCATACATGTAGTGTACACAGCCATTCACAACGATGGTATTCCAATATAAGTAACAGGCCAACTTCTGAGACCTCTTCTCAACTTGAAGGTGAGTAGATTGACATGGGATGGTGTATGGAACACCAGATCAGTGCTTGTGATGACACTTTTCTACTTACATCATGGTTAAAACAAAATGACCCAAGACAAGAAACTTACACTGGTGTTCATGTCACTAGTGAGTGCAGCCCAGAGCCTTTGTGCCAGAACCTCTCCAGTATTAAACTGGTGATGTCAATGGGTCATCTCTGCATTGGGGCTGGTCTAGCTGAGTTGGGAAATCTGACCCTTACCTTGCTGTCACACTCACTTTCTCCAGGCGCTGTCAGCCAAATCTGGATCCTTGTGTGTAGAGTCTATTGGCAAAAACTTGATATCCTTGAAGTGAGATTCTAAACCACAGTGATTTCCATGGAATCCAAATTTGGCCTCATTATCTGAGTCAGGTTTTCCTTAGGAAATTCTGGAAAAAGTAAAAAGCAACAGAGGCTGAGCTCTGTAACTTTATCCTCACACACAATTATTTCAAATTTGGTGACAATATATACCTCCAGATCAGTGGCACCACCATGGGCACCCACATGGCCCCACAATATGCCAACATTTTTATGGCTGACCTGGAACAACGCTTCCTCAGCTCTTGTCCACTCACGCCCCTTCTCTACCTACGCTACATTGATGACATCTTCATCATCTGGACCCATGGGAAGGAGACCCTGGAAGAATTCCACCATGATTTCAACAGCTTCCACCCCACCATCAACCTCAGCCTGGACTAATCTACACAGGAGGTCCACTTCCTAGACACCACAGTACAAATAAGCGATGGCCACGTTAACACCACCCTATACCGAAAACCCACCGACCGCTACGCCTACCTTCATGCCTCCAGCTTCCACCCGAGACACACCACACGATCCATCGTCTACAGCCAAGCGCTGAGATACAACCGCATCTGCTCCAACCCCTCAGACAGAGACCAACACCTACAAGATCTTCACCAAGCATTCTCAAAACTACGATACCCACACAAGGAAATAAAGAAACAAATCAACAGAGCCAGACGTGTACCCAGAAGCCTCCTGCTACAAGACAGGCCCAAAAAAGAAACCAACAGAACTCCACTGGCCATCACCTACAGTCCTCAGCTTAAACCTCTTCATCGCATCATCAGTGATCTACAACACATCCTGGACAATGATCCCTCACTTTCACAGACCTTGGGAGGCAGGCCAGTCCTCGCCTACAGACAACCCACCAACCTTAAGCATATTCTCACCAGCAACCACGCACCACACCATAACAACTCTAACTCAGGAACCAACCCATGCAACAAACCTCGATGCCAACTCTGCCCACATATCTACACCAGCAACACCATCACAGGACCTAACCAGATCAGCTACAACATCACCGGCTCATTCACCTGCACGTCCTCAATGTTATATATGCCATCATGTGCCAGCAATGCCCCTCTGCTATGTACATTGGCTAAACTGGACAGTCACTACGCAAGAGATAAATGGACACAAGTCAGATATCAGGAATGGCAATATACAAAAGCCTGTAGGAGAACACTTCAACCTCCCTGGCCACACAATAGCAGATGTAAAGGTAGCCATCTTACAGCAAAAAAACTTCAGGACCAGACTCCAAAGAGAAACTGCTGAGCTCCAGTTCATTTGCAAATTTGACACCATCAGATCAGGATTAAACAAAGACTGTGAATGGCTATCCAACTACAGAAGCAGTTTCTCCTCCCTTGGTGTTCACACCTCAACTGCTAGCAGAGCACCTCACCCTCCCTGATTGAACTAACCTCGTTCAATTGCTCCATACTGATTTATACCTGCCACTGGAAATTTCCATTACTTGCGTCTGATGAAGTGGGCATTCACCCACGAAAGCTTATGCTCCAATACTTCTGCTAGTCTTAAAGGTGCCACAGGACCCTCTGTTGCTTTTTACAGATTCAGACTAACACGGCTACCCCTCTGATTCTGGAAAAAGTTTCTCTCCATATCAGCCTTTCCACCATAGCAAAAATGACACAGTTTTTACATATTCATTTAGGTTAAAATAATAAAAAGAGGCCCAGCTGAGGTTTTTATGTACCTAACTTCCCATCAATAATCCAATAATACCCCAACAGTACACACACAATCATTTCAGTGGGAACTAAGCCATTCAGAAACCTCTTTTGCCCCCTTTTATCATTGTGGGGAGCAAGCCTTCAGCTTGCTCAGAAAACCCCATCAAAGAGATAACATATGAGCCCCCCAAGAGAGCCCAAACATTGAAAATCCTGCCTAACCAAATGCTTACCATCTCCCCTTTGTACCTCCAAGACCTCCTGGAACAAAGAAACAAACCAAATCACCAACAAACCAGCTAAACAAAAATAGGCTAAAAATCTGGCAAACAAACAAAGTATAAATAATAAATACATTGATACCTCAATCTGAGATTTTATCCCCAAATACAAGAAGAGCCAGAGACCTCAGTAGGGACTCCGCTATGGCTACTGATTTTATGGGCAAGATGCTCAGATAGCATGGTGATGGATAGCAGTATATGATAGATAGATTCCAATCTTACTTCGATTGGTGTAAACCTATAGTAAATCATTTTATCTTGAGTCATGTTTTTCTGGACTTTTACAAGTGTAAATACCCAATTCTGCATAAATGGTTTGCACAGTATTTTCTCATGGAGGCAATAATGTCATCAGCTGATTATATTCATAAGGAAACACAGAATGAAATTGCTACTTGTAGTGAGTCGGTGTGGCTCCCCGGCGCCCCAGAGGGGGAAGAGCCCATCCGGAGGCCGGGGTGGGCGGAGCCAGGGAGCTCTGCGCCCGCCCCTCCCGGGGTCAGGCAGCTATCCGGAAGTATAAAGGCTGGCCCTCAGAACCCAGTCAGGCCCCAGCTGCCGAAGAGACCAGACGTCTCCAGCCTTGCTCGGGGCTGGGAAACCTCTGCAGCCTGGGGTGGCTGCCGGGAGCCACCAGGCCTGCCCTGCGCCCGCTACCCGGAGGAGCCGCCGGGCCTGCCCTGCGCCTACTATCCAGAGGAGCCACCGGGCCTGCCCTGAGCCCGCTACCCGGAGGAGCCGCCGGGCCTGCCCTGCGCCTACTATCCAGAGGAGCCACCGGGCCTGCCCTGTGCCCTCTACCTGGAGGAGTTGCCGGACCTACTGAACGACGACTGGCTGGACGAACCCATGGTCCAGGATCCCCCCGAGGCTGACACCGTTCCCCAGGTAGGCCCAGAGGGGGAGTGTGGAAGTAGCCCGGGGGCAGCCGACCCCAGTCTGGCTGCAGCATTGCCAGAGCCTATGTCAGTGTGTTGCGGCCAGGATCCCCACTGACTAAGCAGCAAGCTTCCGCCGCTGCTAGGGCCCCGGGATGGGACGCAGTGGAGTGGGAGGGCCTGCATCCCCCCTGCCACCCAACCCATGGGTGGCAGTCTCCCCCTCTCCCAGGCCTGTTGAGGCTTAGGCCTGCTTATTGTTACTCAGCCCTGACCTAGGGCCTGGGCTTAAATACCCTGCTTACTGTTGCTCAGCCCTGACTGAGGGCCTGAGTGCCTTCCCCAGCGTTTGTTGCCAGGCCCTGACCTAGGCCTGGGCATAGATACTGTGTTTACTATCGCTAAACCCTGACTGAGGGTCTGAGCCCTGCCATAACGTTGGTGCCCGCCCTGAGCCAGGGTCGGGCTGACTGTATCTTTTCAGGATTGCAAGGGCTGCCAGGGGAGACCCTGAAGCCAGACAGAGTACACTAGCCCCAGTGGGTAGTGAGTCGGTGTGGCTCCCTGCTGCCCCAGAGAGGGTCGAGCCCCGGCAAACACTTGTACACGTGGTACCGGAAGTGGGGAGTGATCCCTTGGCCCTGTGAGAAGGGCCTGGCGGGGAGAAACTCCCCAAAAGAGCCATGGAGATGGAGCGACTGTTTCAACTGCTGGCCGAGAGTCACGAGCGACAGCAGGCCGCCCACGTTCAGCAGCAGCAGCAGCAGGCAGCTGCCCAGCTCGAGCATCAACAACAGCAGGCCGCTGCCCAACTTCAGCAGCAGCAACAGCAGCACACCGCTCAACTCCAGCAGCAGCAGCAGCTCATTCAGCAGCTGGGAGACCGGCTGCAGCAACTTGTGACCGCGATGCCGCACCCCATAGACCTGCAACCAGGGGACGGGGCTGGGTCGCCCTGCACCGCCGTCCCGGTGCGACTCACCAAGATGGGTCCCGACGATGACCCTGAGGCATTCTTGGTAATGTTTGAATGGGTGGCGCTGGTCGCAGGGTGGCCCCAGGTCCAATGGGCCACCCTTCTGGCCCCCTACCTAACAGGGACTGCCCAGACGGCATACCGGGGGCTGGCTACGGAAGATGCAAGGTATTACAGCCGGGTGAAGGCCGCAATCTTGGACGCCTTAGACATCAGCCCAGAGATGTTTCGGCAGCGGTTCCAGAGCCAAACGTACCCCATGGGCACCAGACCCAGGCTGGTGGCCCAATCTCTGAAGGAGGCATGTAGGCGATGGCTACAGCCAGAAACGAGGACCACAGAGGAGGTTACAGAACAAGTTATCCTCGAACAGTTCGTACACATCCTCCCGACGCGAGGACGGACCTGGGTGCTCCGCCACCTGCCAGCGACATTAGCTGCGGCCATCGTGCTAATGGAAGACTTCCTCGCGGCTGAATCATCAGTGGGACCCGCCCTCCGAGTTCAGAACCCTGGACCGGAACGCTCGAACACCGAACGGAGAGGGGACGCCCCGACCGGACCACGGAACCTGGGTCGCGGGCAAGAGACCCACCCGGGACCTCGGCCCAGACGCCCAGAAACTTCCCCTTGGCCTGGACCATTCACCCCAGTCCTGAGCGTCATGAGGGTTCCCCGGAGTCCCCCTAGGAGTCCGAGGGGAGCCCCCTCCCGTGGCGGTCGTCCTGAACTCGGGCCTTGCTTCCGTTGTGGGAAGTCAGGACACTTGCAACGGGACTGTACAGACATGGACTGTAACTTCGGTCAGGTCTGTGCAGGGGACACCAGGGCCCGGCTACCACAGGCCCCCAAGATCACGGTCCCGATAGTTGTTGGTGACCACTCCACCCAGGCCTTGATCGACTCAGGCTGCGGCCAAACACTGGTTCGCCAGGCTCTGGGACCCCAGGCAGACCCCCACTTGAGGACAATTCACCTGCAATGCATCCATGGGGATGTCCGGCCGTACCCTAGTGCTTGGGTCCGGTTAACAGTGGCTGGCATCACCCACCGAATCGTTGTTTGCTTAGCCCCTCAACTGGCATACCCGGTGATCCTGGGGCGGGACTGGCCCACCTTTGAGGAGATCCTCCGGTCAATCCCGGCCTTGGAGGGAGAGTCCCAGGGGACCCTACCAGAAGAGGAGCCCAGGACCCCAGAACCCGAGGCAGGAACCGGAGAAGCCGACAACCCCCGGCCTGGGCCCGAGGTTGAGCCCCTCCTCCATACCGATTTCTGCCGTGACCAGAGAGCGGACCCTACCCTTAGCGGGGCCTATGAACAACTAGCGGCAGTCGATGGGACCGTCGTTGACCCCCAACGCGCCACCCAGTGGCCCCACTTCGAAATACGCCGGGACCGTCTTTACCGGGTGGACCGTGACTTCCGTACAAAGGAGCCCCAAATGCAGCTGCTGGTACCGCGGTGTCACCGGCGCGCTGTGATGAAGCTGGCACACGACATCCTGGCTGCGGGACATCTGGGCCAGGAGAAGACCCTTGCCCAGATTCTAACGCGGTTCTTCTGGCCCGGGGTTCACCAGGAGGTGAGGAACTATTGTAGCTCCTGCCCGGAGTGCCAGGTAGCCGCTCCGCAACGTGTACCCAGGGCGCCCCTGGTCCCCATGCCCATAATGGAAACACCATTTGAACAGGTGGCCATGGACCTGGTGGGCCCCCTCCCCAAAAGTGCGTCATGGTTCCAGTATGTCCTGGTCATCGTGGACTACGCCACCCGCTTCCCAGCGGCCATTCCATTGCGGAGCACCACTGCCCGGGCCATCGCCGGAGAACTGGTGAAGGTCTTCGCTCGGGTGGGTTTGCCCCGAGAAATCCTAATGGATCAAGGCATGAATTTCACCTCCTGCCTGTTGCAGCAGGTCTGCAAGCTCCTGGGGATCAAACAGTTACGGACCTCCGTCTACCACCCGCAGACAGACGGGCTGGTGGAACGATTTAACCAGACCCTCAAAGAAATGTTGCGGAAGTTCCCCCCGGAGGAGCTACGCCGGTGGGACCAGTTGCTCCCTCCCCTGCTGTTAGCCATCTGCGAGGTACCCCAGTCCTCCACCAAGTTCTCCCCGTTTGAACTGTTGTACGGGCGCCGTCCGCGGGGCCTGTTGGACTTAATGCGTGAAACGTGGGAGCAGTCCCCTTCTACAACTCAGGGCCTCCTGCACTACGTCCTCCAGCTGCAGGAATACGTTGCTCAGTCTGGGGCCCTGGCCCGTGAAAACTTAAAAGCTGCCCAGGACCGGCAGGAACGGACTTATAACCGGGAGGCGCAGGTGCGTGACTTTGAACCTGGTGATCGGGTCCTGCTCCTCCTACCCTAGAGCAAGTCGAAGCTACTGGCCCGTTGGCAGGGGCCCTATGAGGTAGCTCGGAAGGTGGGGCCCGTCACCTACGAGGTCCACCAGCCCGACCGATGCAAGAAGATGCAGTGGTATCATGTAAACTTGTTGAAACCGTGGCGGGAGCGGGAGGGCCTGCTGATTAATCCTTACCCGCCAGAGCCTGAGCTCGGCCCCCACGCACGCCAGACCGAGGACCCCCCTGCTCCCCTGCTCAGCGACACTCTTACGGAGGAGCAGAGCAAGCAGGCCAAGTGTCTCCTGCAGGCTTTCCCAGGAACCTTCACGGCCCTACCCGGGTACACGACCCTGGTCTATCACTCAGTCCAGACGAAGCCAGGGAAGGTAATCCGAGAAATGACCAGATCACTGCCGTACCGGATGCGCCAAGAGGTGGAGGAAGAAGTACAGGCCATGCTGGCCTTGGGGGTCATCGAGCCATCTCAAAGTGAGTTGCATAGCCCGGTGGTCCTGGTACCCAAGCCGGATGGCACCCGACGCTTTTGTATAGATTTCCGACGGGTGAATGCCATCTCACGGTTTGACGACTATCCGATGCCCCGTGTGGACAAGTTGCTGGGCCGCCTGGGCGAGGCCTGCTTCATCACCACCCTTGACCTCAGTAAGGGGTATTGGCCGATCCCGCTCGATGACCCCTCTAAGGAAAAGACCGCGTTCGCCACTCCTACGGGAATGTACCAGTTCACCTGGATGCCTTTTGGTCTCCACGGGGCCCCGGCGACGTTCCAGCCGCTAATGGATCGCCTTCTACGGCCCCATCAAGACCATGCGGCAGCCTACCTGGACAATGTCGTGATATATAGCCGGCATTGGGAAGACCACTTGGAACGGGTGGTGGCGGTCCTGAGAGCCCTGCGGCAGGCGGGACTGACAACCAACCCGAAGAAGTGCCGGATCGGATGGCAGAAGACCACATGCTTGAGGTACACTATAGGGGGAGGACGAGTGAAGCCCCTCATCGGGAAAGTACAAGCCCTGGCAGCCTGCCCAACCCCCACCACAAAACGCCATGTCTGACAGTTCCTGGGACTCGTCGGGTACTATCGACCATTCATCCCCCAGTTTGCATCCTTCGCAGCTCCCTTAACCGGACTGTTGACAAAGGACAGCCCCAGGCAGGTGCGGTGGTCCCCAGACAGCGAAAACACCTTCTGGACCTTCCAGCCGTGTCTATGCCAGGAGCCGGTCCTATACAGCCCAGACTTCGACCGGGGGTTCATCCTGCAGACGGATGCCTCAGAGGTAGGGCTGGGGGCCATCCTATCCCAAGAAATTGATGGAGAAGACCACCCGGCTCTATACCTGAGCCGAAAATTGTTCCCCCGTGAAAAGAACTACGCCGTGGTCGAGAAAGAGGCACTCGCCATAAAATGGGCCTGTGACGCCCTACGATACTATCTCCTTGGCGCACCGTTCACGCTAGTCACCGAACATGCCCCCCTCCGATGGTTGATGAGGATGAAGAATAACAGTGACCGATTACTACGGTGGTATCTGGCCCTGCAACCCTACGCGTTCACCATCCAGCATAGGGCTGGTAAGGAACATGCTAATGCAGACTTCCTGTCCCACCTAGGGGGGACGGATGGGTCTGGCCCCGAAGACCGGGAGCCAGACTTGAGGGGGTGTGTGTGTAGTGAGTCGGTGTGGCTCCCCAGCACCCCAGAGGGGGAAGAGCCCATCCAGAGGCTGCAGTGGGCGGAGCCAGGGAGCTCTGCGCCCACCCCTCCCGGGGTCAGGCAGCGACCCGGACGTACAAAGGCTGGCCCTCAGAACCCAGTCAGGCCCAAGCCACCGAAGAGACCAGACGTCTCCAGCCTAGCTCGGGGCTGGGAAACCTCTGCAGCCCGGGGCGGCTGCCGGGAGCCGCCGGGCCTGCCCTGTGCCCGCTACCCGGAGGAGCCGCTGGGCCTGCCCTGCGCCTACTATCCAGAGGAGCCGCCGGGCCTGCCCT
>NW_020692656.1:54841-64260 GCF_002925995.2 Terrapene triunguis
GCCCTGCGCCTACTATCCAGAGGAGCCGCCGGGCCTGCCCTGCGCCCTCTACCTGGAGGAGTTGCCGGACCTACTGAACGACGACTGGCTGGACGAACCCATGGTCCAGGATCCCCCCGAGGCAGACGCCGTTCCCCAGGTAGGCCCAGAGGGGGAGTGTGGAAGTAGCCCGGGGGCAGCCGACCCCAGTCTGGCTGCAGCATTGCCAGAGCCTATGTCAGTGTGTTGCAGCCAGGATCCCCACTGACTAAGCAGCGAGCTTCCGCCGCTGCTAGGGCCCCGGGCTGGGACGCAATGGAGTGGGAGGGCCTGCGTCCCCCCTGCCACCCAACCCATGGGTGGCAGTCTCCCCCTCTCCCAGGCCTGTTGAGGCTTAGGCCTGCTTACTGTTACTCAGCCCTGACCTAGGGCCTGGGCTTAAATACCCTGCTTACTGTTACTCTGCCCTGACTGAGGGCCTGAGTGCTTGACTCAGAATTTGTTGCCCTGCCCTGACCTAGGGCCTGGGCTTAAATACTCTGCTTATTGTTGCTCAGCCCTGACTGGGGGCCTGAGTGCCTGCCCCAGCGTTTGTTGCCCTGCCCTGACCTAGGGCGTGGGTGTAGATACTGTGTTTACTGTCGCTCAACCCTGACTGAGGGTCTGAGCCCTGACATAACGTTGGTGCCCGCACTGAGCCAGGGTCGGGCTGACTGTATCTTTTCAGGATTGCAAGGGCTGCTGGGGGAGATGCTGCAGCCAGACAGAGTACCCTAGCCCCAGTGGGTAGTGAGTCAGTGTGGCTCCCCATCGCCCCGGAGAGGGTCGAGCCCCGGCAAACACTTGTACACTACTGAAGAAGAAATATGGAAATTTTATTCTTAGTGAGTAACCTCCAATCTATCCATTTACTCAGTGCACCTTTGATCTCCTTGTTTCTCATGCTATAGATGATTGGATTCATCATTGGTTGCAACACAGAATAGAGAACACCCACCATGAGATTCAGACCTGGAGTTGAGCTGAAGACGGATTTCGGGTAGGCAAAGGTAGCAGTACAAAGGAACAAGGAGACCACAATGAGGTGAGGGAGGCAGGTGGAGAAGGCTTTATGCCAGCCCTGCTCAGAGGGGATTCTTAGCACTGTTTTGAAGATCTGAACATACGACACAATTATGAAAACAAAGCAGCTCAAGACTAAGCAAACACTAAAGACAATAACCCCAACTTCACTGAGGTATGTGTCAGAGCAGGCGAGCTTAAGTAGCTGGGGGATTGCACAGAAGAACTAATCCACCACATTCCCTCCACAGAATATTTTTGCAAACATGTTCCCGGTGTGCAGGACAGAGTAGAGAAGACCACTGATCCAGGCACTGGCTGCCATTTGGACACAAGCTCTCCTGTTCATTATAGTATCATAGTGCAGTTGTTGACAGATGGCAACATATCGATCATATGCCATGATGGTCAGTATGGCAAGATCAGCTGCACCAAAGAATACGAAGAGAAAAACTTGGGCAACACATCCTGAATAAGAAATCAACTTGGTGTTCATGAGGGAATTGACCATGGATTTGGGGATGGTGACAGAGATGAAGCCGAGGTCTAGGATGGATAGATTCATCAGGAAGAAGAACATGGGGGGTTGAAGGTGGAGATCAAGGGCTACGGCTGTGATGATGAGAAGATTCCCCACTAGGGCTGCCAGGTAAAGCACCAGAAACACCACAAAGTGCAAAATCTGCAACTCCCGAACGTCAGAGAATCCCAAGAGAAGGAACTCGGTCATGGTCATTTGGTTTGACATTTCCTTTTTCCGAACATTGTGTGTAGGGGGAATGAGAAGGACAATGGTCAGGATGAGAGTGACAGAGGGAATTGCCGTGATTCCCCTTCTCCTTTTATCTCTTCATATGAATGTCAAAGGTGCCCAGCACTCATCACTTGCAATGACTAGGTGCTGTTAATGCTCCTTGCCTTTGATGATCCATCAGTCCTGTTAGCAAACTAGTGTGAATTGGGTCAGCTCCTTTAAACTCAATGGAGCTTCCTCACTTTACCCCATCTGAGGATTTGGCCCAGGGTGTGTGTTGTTAAAATGCAGTATGAAGGATGGAACAAAGCACAATCCAAACCCAGAAAGTCTTGCAAAGAATGTCCCTCTCCAAGCTCACAGCTTGCCGATGAAACTGGTCTACTAAAATGCCAGCACAGCCTGATTTCCACTTTGCAGGGCAATATCACATAGACTCACGCAACATCATAAGTGGCAACTCATCTGTAGTTTTTCTATAATAAGCTCTGGGCCTGGATGGCCTGCAGCCTGCTTCCAAATTGATTTCTGGCACCAACTCCTAGGTGCTCTTCTCCCGGCATGTAACAAGGGGCTAGCAGCAGCCCTCCATTACCGCCATGTTGTTTCGATTACTCTGTGCTGTGCTGTGCAGTGCAGTTGTTGCCAGGACACTTGGGCTCTACTTTTGTTTTTGTCAGTGACCTGCTGTGTGATCTTGGTCCAGACATTTCACCTCTTTCTGCCTTTGTTTCCCCTCCCTCCCTATCTCTGCCTTGTCTACTAGGACTGTAAGGTCTTTTGGAAAGGGGCTATGCAGCACAGTTTTAAGGGTATTGAGAAACCTAGTGGGGTATTCAAAACCATCTAGGCACCCAACCCCAGGCTCCTCAGTGCTTCTGAAAATCACACTAGGTGCCTAAATCCCTTTGAAAACATGTCCACATGTCTTGTTATGTGTAATTTACTCCATTTATACTCAGCCAGCAACAGTGTGTATCTAGACAAGTAGTTCTGGGTTCTACTCCCAGTGAGCTCCTGTATGCCCTTGAATGGGGTCAGGATAGACAGGTGTTGGCTGCTTGGTTCTACTCTAACTCAGGGTTTAAAGGGGCTAATCTGTACAAAACATTGTGTGTTCTGTGAACTTTAATGGTTAGTCAGTCGTTACCTCTGTGCAACTATCTTTTTGAAATAGAAATTGCCCAGATGCAACAGAATAAATAGATTTGGAATTAAAGTCTTACCAGGCAATATTAATGTTCCCCAATTTATTTAAAGTCTACAGCAAGTTGGAAATTTTCCGCTGTGTTCTTTTTAATGGAGATTGTTTTTTCTGCTAAACAACAGCAAATCTCAGAATCTGTCTGCTTCTCTCAAACATTTTGGTTTGGTTTATAAAGAAACAAAAACTCAAAAACCAAAGAGTTTTGGTTTTGTGATTAAAAACAAAATCCAGTTTTCAACAGAAAGTTTTCATTTGCCAAAAAATGGGGGGGGGGGGGAGAGGGAAGGATTTTGGCTTTTCAATGAAGTCAACATTTTCCTGAAGGGTGGAAAAATAACAATCAGCAGTAGATATTGATTAAACTGAGAAAAGTCTTAATGAGTTCATATTGTAATTCATATTTATCATCTTAATTTCCCTCTGTATGTTGATCCCCCAATATATTTAATTGGAATAGCAAACGTACTGTATTGTTCTTTGTGGATTTTTTTCTGAACATATGACACATGCAGTCATCTAGCACCAGGATTCTCTGTTCAATATCTATCTGCATACCAGAATCTAGAAGCTGAAGGCACAGTTATCTGGGAATCCTACACCCCTCAATCTGAGACTGAACTGACAAAACTGGTGTCATAACTATAAAGGGAAGGGTAACAGCTCTCCTGTGTACAGTACTATAAAATCCCTCCTGGCCAGAGACTCCAAAATCCTTTTACCTGTAAAGAGTTAAGAAGCTCAGGTAACCTAGCTGACACCTGACCCAAAGGACCAATAAGGGGACAAGATACTTTCAAATCTTGGTGGGGGGAAGGCTTTTGTTTGTGCTCTTTGTTTTGGGGGTTGTTCGCTCTTGGGACTGAGAGGGACCAGACATCAATCCAGGTTCTCCAAATCTTTCTGAATAAGTCTCTCATATTTCAAACTTGTAAGTAAACAGCCAGGCAAGGCGTGTTAGTTTATCTTTGTTTTCTCAACTTGTAAATGTACCTTTTACTACAGTGTTTATCTCTGTTTGCTGTACTTTGAACCTAAGACAGAGGGGGGTCCTCTGAGCTCTTTAAATTTGATTACCCTGTAAAGTTATTTTCCATCCTGATTTTACAGAGATGATTTTTACCTTTTTCTTTAATTAAAAGCCTTCTTTTTAAGAACCTGATTGATTTTTCCTTGTTTTGAGATCCAAGGGGGTTGGATCTTGATCCACCAGGAGTTGGTGGGAGGAAGGAGGGGGGATGGTTAATTTCTCCTTGTTTTAAGATCCAAGGGGTTTGGATCTGTATTCACCAGGGAATTGGTGAAGAGTTTCTCAAGGCTTCCCAGGGAAGCGAATTAGCTTTGGGAATGGTGGCAGTGGACCAGATCTAAGCTGGTAGTTAAGCTTAGAAGTTTTCATGCAGGCCCCCACATTTGTACCCTAAAGTTCAGAGTGGGGAAGCAGCCTTGACAACTGGACTCACACCTGTTGGTCTCTGCAGATGACTTGTGTGGAGTTGGCTTTGAGCTGCACTGGCATTAAAGGATTGATGCTGTGGGAAGGTGATTTATCCAGGACTATTTCCTAAGGGCTACTGGGACTGACTCCCTGGAGCTCTGCACAGCTCAGCAGCAGAGGCCCAGAGGCCAGTGAACAGATGCCTAGGTGATAACGCTAAAAAAGGCCATTCTGGTCCTCTAGTCTGATCCCCGCATAGCACAGAGCCTGTGATCTCCCCCAGGGATCCCTGATTCAAGCCCAACTTCTGCATTATCTATTGGTCAGGATTACAAAGAGACAGGCACCTGCTGGGATTTATCAATTCTCCTAAGTGAGCTAGGTGGCTAAATCCCATGGTCATTCAGTGGGAGGTAGGTGCCTTAGATGCTTAGATGCTCCTTTGTAGTCCTGGCTTCATATATATATTGTTAACTTCCATGGCCTGGGCTTGTCCTGAATTTCAGAAAACAAGGGCTGGGATTTGCAAAGGAGCCTACGGGATTAAGGCACATACATCTTGGGCTCCTAGCTCCCTTAGACTCCCTTGAGAATCCCAGGCAAAATAATAAAAAGTAGAGCCAGCCATCTAGAGAGAGGAGGTCAAGATGCCAAGAACTCCTGTGATCTAAGCCCGGCTATGCATCTATGTTAGCTCAACTTTCTGTGCCTCACTTCACCAAAATCTGGAGGATTATAACTGAGGCTGGCTGAATAATTCATAATGAATTATTTATTTAGAGATGATCCATGATTCAGTTCTGTTTGAGCTCTTAATGAATTTTCATAGATCTTGGTGAAATATTTGTCTCCCCACCCTCCACCAACAGAATTTTCCCATTTTCCACAGGAGTCTAGTGCCCTGGGCCAGCTCCAGATGCTGTGCTACCCCTAGGCTGGAACAATAGGTGTGTGATGTGGAGATTTACCCCCAGTGCAGCAGCTGCAGCATCATCTGCCTGAGTCTGCAGAGAGCCTGAGACAATGGCTCTGAGAGTGGGGAACTGCTCCAGGCATCTCCATGGGTTCGAAATCCTGCCCACTGTTTTGGAGGATCCTACCCACCTCACCCCATGAGGAGGCTCTGTCTGTAGGAGAAAGGGAGGAGCACGGCTTTCCCTACCCCTTCAATCAAGTGGATACAGCCTAGATGGGGAGATGAAGACTGGGGTGACCACTGCTGCCCCTTGTCTGTCTGTGAGCACCTTGCTGATCCCAAGGGGTGGGGGAGAGTCACCTGCTGCCTCTTCAGG
The DNA here is from genome assembly GCF_002925995.2 of Terrapene triunguis. Taxonomy (NCBI): domain Eukaryota; kingdom Metazoa; phylum Chordata; order Testudines; family Emydidae; genus Terrapene; species Terrapene triunguis. The sequence goes on from NW_020692656.1 coordinate 60,571, forward strand.
GAGGCAACAGGTGTTCCCTGCCACTTTCCCAGCCTCTCCCTGCCCCATGCATGATCCTGGGGTGTATGTATCCAGCCCTGAGAGTTAGCTGAGCTTTATGGGAATAAAGGTGCCTCTTTCCTCAGGTTCCTGGGAACAGCCCTGATCAGAGCAGTGACTCCTGAAGGGACCAGCCCCAGCTGCTGTAGATGGAGGCGGGACCACCCCCACACTACCCCAATGGACAATTCTTTCCTGTGAATTAATGGTTAGCTGGAGACCTGCACCATGGAAGTTTAATTCATTCTCTGATCTAATGTAACTGCCGGGAGCTCTCATGATCCCTGTCAATGTGTCACTCTGCTGATTATTTTGTCTCAGCAATACCTTGTGTCAGTGAGTTCCTCAGGTTTGCTGTGTGCTGGGTGGGCATAGGAAGAGGCCACCCTGGGGGCACTGTTCAGGATTGGGGAGCTGGGCCATGCAGAGGAAGGAGAGGAAGGGGGCGGAAGGAAGTGATGGCCAGGGCCTGACAATGGGGAATAGGAAGAGAGAATGGGCAGCTGTTTGGAGCTAGATGTGGGGGGCTGTTCCCTGGGGCTGGGGCCATGTCAGGGTAGTGGGGCTGAGCAGAGGAGGGGGCTGGTGGGCAGAGGGTTTCAGAAGGGATCTCTGAGGAAGCTGAACAAAGAACTCTGGGTGGGGAATTGTTTCTGGACCATAGGAGGGGGGAATCTCAAAGAACAGGGGCTGGGAGAGTCTGTGGGGTGGAGAGTTGTGAGATGGGAGGGAGGGGATTAGGAGCTGTGGGTGTTTCTTTGGGGGTCTGAACTGTGAGGCAGAGGGAGGGAGATGCTCAGTGTCTAGGGTAACAGGATTCAGAGAGTAGAGGATGCATCAGGGGCTGAAGTCAAAGGGCCTGAATTTCCTCTTCCTTAGGTCAGCCACACTCCAATGTACACCATGGACTTACCCTGGGGGAATCGGAATCATAGACTCCAAAGGAATTACTCCTGATTTTCACCAGGGTGAATAAGAAGGAATCAGCCCTGCGACACTGCATCCCATGTTCTTCACAGTGATATTATGATATGATTATGACATAATTCTAATGTATATTATGCAAGATAAGTCATGTGATGTGTCATTGGAAAGGTTATGATTTGCTGAATATGATTATCCTATTTGTATGCATGTATCATTTTTGTATCAGAAGTTATGAATATTGATTGACTATGGATCTGTCTTTCAAATGTAATTACACCTGGGTAACGCTCACCAGACAAGATGCTTTCAGTCTAGATAGTGGGTGGGGAAGGGCCTATTCGGGGCAGTTGGCCATTAGAAAAAAAAACAATAGGTTTTAGGAGAAGCTTATCTCCCACCTGGTGAGCCTTCCTGAGAATGCTCCAGAAAGACTCCAAGTAATGGCTGCTATGACTCTACAAGGACATGTGATGAGACCACATGTCTCTGGACTCCATCTTGGGATGTCAGTATTTTTCCACAGATTGGTCTGGGAACCAAGGTTTGGGAACAAATGGTTCCCACCATATGCAAAAGCTATATAAGGCAGGGAGTGACATCATCTGGGGTTCTTCACTGCCCACACAAGAAGTCTCCTGGAAACAACTGAGGAACAGAGACTGAACTGGAGGAAGTGCTGGACCCAGGCTAAAGGGATTTCTAGCCTGTGTATGAAACACCTGGGAATTCCAATATGTAAAGCACGCGCAGGTTGTGACTTAACGATCTGAAGCCTGCTTGTATCATCTCTTAGGGTGAGACTCTGCTATTCATAGCCAATCTAGTTAGTGTGTCAAGCTTAGTTTGCATTTTATTTTCTTTATTTGCTAGGTAATCCACTTTGATCTGTTTGCTATCACTTATAATCACTTAAAATCTATCATTTGTAGTTAATAAACTTGTTTTTGCTTTATCTAAACCAATGAGTTGGAGTAAAGTGTGTCAGAATCATAACTCAGGGGCAGTGGCGTAGCCAGGTTCTAACATCAGTGGTAGCGAACACATAAAAAAAGGCGCCACCTGACATATCAAATTACTAATTACATACTTTTAAATGTGTTATACATATTTATTTGTACTTAAAATAAAAACACAAGAATGATCCAGCCACGGAAGGGTTTGCACAGCCAGCATTTCACAGGAGAACCTTAGATTTACTTTCTAGAATCTAGCGTATATCTAAGTATAATGACAGAATACAGTAGTTTATAATTGTCACAGGCTTAAAAAAAATACTGGCCATTTTTTCCAGTTACTAATTTCATTTTAAAATCAATGAAATGCACTTTATTTATAATAGATCATAATACTAAAGCCACCAAAAACACATGACAAATACAAGTTTTATGAGAATTGGTGAGCAAAGATCTCATAGCTCTTCAGGGTTGGACACAGCAGTAATTTCCCTTAAAGTAGCTTTATTCATGGGTTTTTTTTAAACAAAAGACTTCTCTACTACACAGGTTGGGAGTCTAACATTTTTGAAACACTGAGTACTGAAAGTTAGGCTATTTAACCAATTTAAGCTGCACACACACACGCACACACAGTCCACCACCACCACCACCAACAAAAAACAAACCTCTTCCTGCTTTCCTATCACCAGTTCTGTTACTACGGGAATGAAATCTAGACATCCCATAAAATAGCTAGTTCCACATTGTTCTTCAAACCTCAGATCAGAGACATGCAGTTTTGCATTTGAGATACTATATGACTGTAGTACATTTTGCACTGCCTGCATCTACACTGACATCAGGAGAGGAGAAGAGGACAAGACTGTCCCTAGCATATATGATTTAAAAAAAAAATGCGAGACACACCCACCCACTATCAATGCAACAAGAAGGGAGAACAGTAGCTGGGGCAAAGAAAGAAGATGCAATGAAATTCTCCTGTACTCACAACTGATATCAGAAAAGCATCAGTCACTCTGCAGATCAAAGAAAGAAAGAGCAGCCAGTATTCAGACAGATAGGATCCTTATGACCTATATAGGAGAAGTGCACTTTCTAAGTAAACTGTAGCAGTTTCCCAACAGAGTTTTCTTATGGACTTATTTATTAAGCAAAAATTAAGATTAGGAGTCTGATTTAAATTATGTAAATTTTCAGTTTTAGTTAACTGTGGAACTATTGCAGCTACTTTTATTTTACTCCTGCCTTCATAAAAAGCTACAGAGTTATAACAGAGAATTACAAAGACTAAAGTGCATGCTTTAATATAAGGTGGGTGCATAACTCGCTGGATAACCGTACTCAGAGAGTTGTTATTAATGGTTCCCAAGCCTGCTGGAAAGGCATAACAAGTGGGGTTCCGCAGGGGTCTGTTTTGGGACCGGCTCTGTTCAATATCTTCATTAACGACTTAGATATTGGTATAGAAAGTACGATTATTAAGTTTGCGGATGATACCAAACTGGGAGGGATTGCAACTGCTTTGGAGGACAGGGTCGTAATTCAAAATGATCTGGACAAATTGGAGAAATGGTCTGAGTTAAACAGGATGAAGTTTAACAAAGACAAATGCAAAGTGCTCCACTTAGGAAGAAAAAATCAGTTTCACACATACAGAATGGGAAGAGACTGTCTAGGAAGGAGTACGGCAGAAAGGGATCTAGGGGTTATAGTGGACCACAAGCTAAATATGAGTCAACAGTGTGATGCTGTTGCAAAAAAAGCAAAC
>NW_020692657.1:0-8408 GCF_002925995.2 Terrapene triunguis
CAGGGCAACCAGTGACTTTTCAGTTTGTGGACAGAAAAGCTGAACCTCCCCCCGTTTCTTTACCCAGTTCATTTGGACTATCCTCTCCAGTTACATACCCCCTTCACCCCCTTCCCCTTCCCAAAAAATAAAATCATTTCTATTTTGTTAATGAACACCGTTGTCTGTATTGCTGTTTTCGCGGGAATATTTTAAACCGGGGACGCAGACTGTGGCGGGGGGCGGGTTTAGTGTTCTGATGCAAATAATGCTTCTAAACTCCCGGAATGACAGGCTCCGCACTGGTGGACTGGTTATTTCAATGGAGCCTGCCAGCACTCCTGGGGGGGACTGTGTGTATGTGTCGGCTATGTGACTTTCTGGCAGGGGGGGTAGGGTTACAGATCCCCTGCTGCGTGGATCTGTGAGCCAGGATAAGGACCGCTGCATAAGATCTGTAACTGCCCTCCCCCGCCACAAAGTCACAGAGCAACCCCCCCCCCCCCCCAACACCAAAAACCCCCCCCAGACTGACCAGGGTAACCAGTGACTGCACTGTGTATGTGTCCTGATGCTGGACCTGACACCGCCTCTGTACCCTGCTAAAGGTCACTGTCCTGTCCAATTACCAATCCCCTTCCCCCCTCCAGACAGACTCTCCCTCAAAAGAACCTGACTGAAACAGCAATGAACAGAAACAAACATTTTATTGCGAACCAGACATGAAACGTGGGGGGTGAAACTTGGACGGGGGCTTGTGTGAGGTGGGTAGGAAAGGACTTATGAAATTTTGGGGAATGTCAGCCTTCTAGTGCTAGAGCAGTCTGCAGGGGTTGACTGAAAGTTTTAACGTCCCTTGCCGCCCCTCCTTCTTTGGACTTTAGGTGAGGGTGGTGTGGGACTTGGTGGCGGGTGAGGGCGGTTACAGATAGACTGCAGCGGGGCTCTGTCCTCCTGCCTCCGGTCTTGCAGAACATCCACAAGGCGCCGGAGCGTGTCCGTTTGCTCCCTCATTAGTCCAAGCAGCTTTTCAGTAGCCTGTTGGTCCTCCTGACGCCACCTCTCCTCCCGTTCCATGACTGCTCGGTGCATTTGTGACAAGTTCTCCCTCCACTGTGTCTGCTGGGCTGCCTGGGCTCGGGAGCAGCCCATTAGTTCTGAGAACATGTCTTCACGCGTCTTCTTCTTCCTCCGCCTAATCTGCGCTAGCCTCTGGGAGTGTGCTGACAGGCTGGGTTGGGAGACAGTCGCAGATGTGTCTGTGTGAATTGTAAAAAGGGAGTGAATTCCTGAGACAGATAAATGAAATTGTATACAAAGAACCTAGTCTTTCTCTGTGAACAAGACCATGCACTGCACCTCTCACATGCGCACTCAGGACAAGGTCGAATTTTCGGCCGTCGCCTTCAGTGCCTGTGGACTTGCGGTGGTCTTGGAGTGATCAGAGAACTGTGGCTGGAGACCTGAACTTCTGGAGCGGGCAATAATGGTAAGCCGTAGACTTGTGGCTGCTTAAAACTCCAGCAGTAGCACTGGCCTCCTTTCACATTGAAAGCAATGCCAGTCTCTGCTGCCAGCAATCAGGACAGCATCAACTCTGCCCCTGTCCCACCCCCTCGCGGCTGTCCCAGGGAAAGATCCCTGTATGCTGCCCCTCTCCCTCCACCGCGTGGCTGTAAAGCAGTCCCAATACTAACATTCCCCTCCCTAATTCAAAGCAGGGCGTCATGAGCGACATCACCCTCCTGAGGATCCCGGACACCCAGAAAGAACGCATGCTGCGGGAAAGCATGCAGAAACCGGGGCCGTATGCCGCCATGCTATGTCGGGCCATGATCCCCGAGTACTTGATTGTGGCGTGGAGGGGACATGTCTGCTACCACGGAGGGCCCACTAAGATCGCCCTACCCCGGAACCTCATAAACAGGCTTGAGATCTACCTCCACGAGACCTATGAGGAGTTCTCCTACGAGGATTTCTCGTCAATCCCCGGCCACATTGACCGGATTTTCGCCTAGGTGCACTGGGACTATGGAGTGGAGCGTCTTGGGCCTCGGAATCATGTAGTAAGGGACATTGTGAAAATTTTTTAAAATTCTTGGGACTAAATTGAGAAGAGCCTAAGACAGAGAAATCATGAAAACCCATTTGTTACCTTTGTAAATATTCCTGTTTTGTACCTGATTATTTTTTTACTAGTTTACAGCACTTTTATAAATATACATTGTTAATAGTATAAATATTACCGTTCTGTTTTAAATAAATGTTTACATGTTTACAGCACTTACTGCTTGATCCTTCCCCTGATTCTGTGTCCGGGGTAAGGGATGGGGACGGTTGGTACGGGATCTCGGTAAGGGTGATGAAGAGCTCCTGGCTGTCGGGGAAATCAGCGGTGCCAGCGCTGTCGACTGCCTCGTCCTCCTCATCTCCTTCTTCATCTTCCCCGTCCGCTAACATGTCCGACGAGGAACCGGCCGCGGACAATATCCCATCCTCGGAGTCCACGGTCAGGGGTGGGGTAGTGGTGGCGGCCGCTCCCAGGATGGAATGCAGTGCCTCGTAGAAACGGGATGTGTGGGGCTGGGATCCGGATCGTCCGTTAGCCTCTTTGGTTTTTTGGTAGCCTTGTCTCAGCTCCTTGATTTTCACGCGGCACTGCGTTGCATCCCGGCTGTAGCCTCTCTCTGCCATGGCTTTGGAGATCTTCTCGTAGATCTTAGCATTCCTTCTTTTGGAGCGCAGCTCGGCAAGCACGGACTCATCGCCCCACACTGCGATGAGATCCAAGACTTCCCGATCAGTCCATGCTGGGGCCCTCTTTCTATTAGATTGCACGGCCATCTCTGCTGGAGAGCTCTGCATCGTTGCCACTGCTGCTGAGCTCACCTCGATGTCCAAAGAGGAACTGAGATTCAAACTGCCCAGACAGGAAAATGAAAATGAATTCAAATTTTCCCGGGGGTGTGGCTGGTCAGAGCATCCGAGCTCGGACTGCTGTCCAGAGCGTCAACAGAGTGGTGCACTGTGGGATAGCTCCCGGAGCTATTAGCGTCGATTTCCATCCACACCTAGCCTAATTCGATATGGCCATTTCGAATTTAGCGCTACTCCTCTCGTTGGGGAGGATTACAGAAATCGATTTAAAGAGAGCTCTATGTCGAACTAAATGGCTTCCTGGTGTGGACGGGTGCAGGGTTAATTCGATATAACGGCGCTAAATTCGACATAAAAGCCTAGTGTAGACCAGGCCTAAGGGAGCAAAGAGTTGTTAGACTCATCTTACTGTGGGGGACATGGAGATAAAAAGGTGAAATGACTTCCTAAATGCCATGTAGTGTGGCAAAGAAGAGGGGAGCGGGGAAGGAACCCACATCTGCCCCCTTACTCCAGGTCCCAGCCCCTTCAGCTTCATGGGCTTCTTACCCTCTTTTCCCTTGGGTAGGGTTTCCCCTCAGTCCTTTGTGCCAGGGAGTGCCTCTGCTTGGGCAGGGATTCCCTTCCCCTGGTACTCTGGTTAACAAACTCTAATCAGCTCTCCTTCCCTCTCTCTGTCTGACTGAAGCAGGTTTTTTTTGGGCGGGCCATAATTGACTACAATTACCCTGTAGTAACCTTTCCCTAGTCCACAGGGAATAAGACCTTGATCATCCTAGGGCTTATATACCTCCCATCTACCACTCTCTTGCTTAGCCATCTACAACACCAGGGAGAGGAGGTTGGCCAACAGGATTTCCTGCGACTGTGGGGCCTATTTCCGCTCCTCCGTCCGTTCATGCATTCGGGCAGAGTTCCTCTGGACGGCGTCCGCTGGCTCCCTTGACGTCTTCGAGGAGCAGTGGGCGCTGTCCGGGGTTCTCTGCTCGGTGTCCCCATCAGGTTCCCTTTGTGTAGCCCTATGACCTCACTCCCGTTCCTGTTTTTTTCATTAGTTGTCCCCCATATTTATTTGGTATCACGGACCTGTGGATCCTCCCCTTAGGCTGGGGGGAGGTCCTTTCACAGTGGGAGGGTTTCGCCCGCCCACTTCCTGGATACCAACAGGACCACTCTCCTGCTGATCTCTGGCTCTGCTGTATCATGTAACGTGGGGATAAGCTGTGAAAGGGCCTTGAAAGTGAAGATTAGTTTGATTGATATCAGAGAAAAGAGGGCACCAGAGGAGGGATGGGCTAGGAAGATATTGCGGTTTGAGCATTGGCCTGCTAAAGCCAGGTTTGTGAGTTCAATCCTTGAGGGGGCCATTTAGGGATCTGGGGCAAAAAAAAAAAAAAAACCTGTTAGAGATAGTACTTGGTCCTAATAGTGAAGGCAGGGGACTGAACTCAATGACCTTTCAAGGTCCCTTCCAGTTCTATGAGATAGGTATATCTCCATATATTATTTTATGTTATTTATTAGCATTCTGAATAGAGATGATCAGGGCAGGAGTGCATTTGTCAAGGCCAGTAAGAAGAATGTTGCAGTCATTGAGATACAGATTATGAGAGCCTGATGTCGATGGATAGGAAAAGCCGGATCTGAGCGATGTCGTATACAAAGAATCTGCAAGACTTAAACATAGGACCTAGACAGAGGTTATAGCTGAAGATAGTATCCAGGTTAAGGGCCTCAGTGACAGGTGTAGTCATTTGCAGAGTTGTTGTAGCCATGTTGGTCCAAGAATATAAAAGAAACAAGGTGGGTGAGGTGATACCTTTTATTGGACTAACTTCCGTCAGTGGAAGGTACAAGCTTTGGAGCTAAACAGAGCTCTTCTTCAAGTCTGGGAACAGAAGCAGAGTGTCTGAGCTTAAATTGGGACAGATTTGAAATGAGCACTTCAAATTCTTTGTGCATAACAGTCTAATCCCCAATTGCCCGCTTCATTTCAAGTCACTGCCTCCTTCTGCTTAACTCTCTGTTTCGACTTGTATTTAGCTTTATTTTAAACCTGATCCTGACCAACAAGGAGGAATTGGTTGTGAATGGGAAGGTGGAAGGTAATTTGGGGCAAGTGATCATGAAATGATTGACTTCATGATTCTAAGAAAAGAAAGCAGTGAGAGTAGCAGAATAAAGACCGTGGACTTCAAAAAAGCAGACTTTAACAAACTCAGAGAATTGGTAGGTAAGGAGTTATGGGGAGAAAATCCAAGTGATGAGTTCAAGAGAGATGGCAGTTTCTTAGGGAGACAATGTTAAATACACAACTACCAACTATTCCTATGTGAAGGAAAGATAGGAAGAATAGTAAGAGGCCAATATGGCTCCATCAGGAACCCTTTAATGATTTGGAAATCAAAAAGAAATCCTATAAAAAGTAGAAACATGGACAAATTGGTAAAGAGGAGTGAAAAGAATAGCACAAGTATTAGGGACAAAATCAGAAAGTCTAAGGCACAAAAGGAATAAGAAGAGCTTCTTTAAATACATCAGAAGCAAGATAAAGACAAAAGAAAGTATAGGTCTTGTGTTTATCAGGGAAAGAAAGCTAATAAGTGATGACATCAAGACAGCTGAGGTGTTCAATGCCTATTTTGCTTCAGTCTTCACTAAAAAGATTTATGGTGGTCAGATACTCAACACAATTAGTATTAACAACAAGGAAAAAGTAACACAAGCCAAAATAGGGAAATAACAAGTTAAAGAATAACAAGTTGAGAGAGAGGGTTAAGCAGAATGAGAATAAGTAGTCAGTTTTAACTGTGGAGAGAGGTAAATGGTGCCCCCACTCCCACAGATCTGTATGGGAACCAGTGTTCATCATGTTCATAAATGATCTGGAAAAAGGGTGAACAGTGAGGTGGCAAAATTTGCAGATGATACAAAATTACTCAAGATAGTTAAATCCAAAGCTGCTTACCAAGAGTTGCAAAGGGATCTCACAAAACTGGGTGACTGGGCAACAAAATGGCAGATGAAATTCAGTGTTGATAAATGCACAGTAATGCATATTGGGAAATATAATCCCAACTGTAGATGCAAAATGATGGGGTCTAAATTAGGTGTTACCACTCAAGAAAGAGATCTTGGAGTCATCATGCATAGCTCTCTGAAAACATCTGTTCAAGATACAGCGGCAGTCAAAAAGGTAAATGTTAGGAACCATTAGGAAAGGGATAGATAATACTGTAAATATCATAATCCTACTATATAAATCCCTGCTACACTCCAGACTCCATACAGTTCTGGCTGCCCCATCTCAAAAAAGGTATATTAGAATTGGAAAAGGTACAGAGAAGGGCAACAAAAATGATTAGGGGAGTGGAACAGCTTCCATGTGAGGAGAGATTAAAAAGGTTGAGACTGTTCATTTTAGAAAAGAGATGACTAAGGTAGGATATGATCAAGGTCTATAAAACCATGAATGGTATGGAGAATGGGACTAAGGAAGTGTTATTTACCCCTTCACATAACACAAGAACCAGGGGTCACCGAATGAAGTTAATATGCAGTAAGTTTAAAACAAACATAAGGAAGTACTTTATCCCACAATGCACAGTCAATCTCTTGTTGCCAGGAGATGTTGTGAAGGCCAAAACTATAACTGGATACTAAAAACAATTAGATAAATTCATGGAGGATAGGTCCATCAATGGCTGTTAGCCAAGATGGTAAGGGATGCAACCCCAGGCTCTGGTTGTCCCTAAACAGCTGACTGCCAGAAGCTGTGACTGGATGACAAGGGATGGATCACTTGATAATTGCCCCATTCTGTTCATTTCTTCTGAAATATCTGGCACCAGCCACAGTCGGAAGACAGGATACTGGACTACATGGACAACTGGTCTGACCCAGTGTGGCCGTTTTTATGTTCCAAACCCATAAATTAGTGCTCTAAACTACCTACTTAATGAATTGACAATACAATCTATTCAGTCTCTTCAGGCAAATGTCATTTAAAGAAACCATATACGAAAGCTTATGCTCAAATAAATTTGTTAGTCTCTAAGGTGCCACAAGTACTCCTGTTCTTTTTGCGGATAGAGACTAACACGGCTGCTACTCTGAAACCTGTCATGTAAGAGGAGTGATGCACTGAGTAATCAAATTAGGCATTTAACTCATCTGCCATGAGATTTCTTCCTTCTCTTCCGTATTTCTGAATAGCTCATTGTATGGATGTAAGACTGTCAAAGTGTATCCTGTCCTATCAACATTAATAATAAAGGGCTTAGGGTTCTCTTGCTACACTCAAGACAGCTAAAATTTAAACAAGGTGGGTGTGAAATGGTGTTTCTTCGTCCCTCATATACTCTGCCTGTGTCATTTAATAGTCTAGTCTCCTGAGGGGTGCAATACTTTGGTCTAATTTTGATTATTGGGTTTAGTATGCATGTGCTTGGTGCTATTGGTAGCCTGTGATATGCAGGAGGTCAGACTAGCTGATCTGGTGGTCCTGTCTGGCCTTAAACTCTATGTCTGTGTGTGATCTGTGGTTCTTAATTAGGATTAGTTGTAAACATCCTTGTAAGCGTCCTACTTAAAACATGTTTTATTACACAATTTGAAGCTTAATTACACTTACCTAAGACTGGCACATGCCCAAGGAAAGATAAAGTGCTTCCCCAAGCTTTTATTAACATTTAACACTGAGAGTGATTATCCATTGGAACAATTTACCAAGGGTCATGGTGGATTCTCCATAATGGGCAATTTTTAAACCAAGACTGGATGTTTTTCTGACGGATCTGCTCTAGTTCAAAAGGAATAACGAGTCTTGTGGATAAGGGAGAAGCTGAGGATGTGGTATACCTAGACTTTAGTAAGGCATTTGATACGGTCTCGCATGATATTCTTATCGATAAACTAGGCAAATACACTTTAGATGGGGCTACTATAAGGTGGGTGCATAACTGGCTGGATAACCATACTCAGAGAGTTGTTATTAATGGTTCTCAATCCTGCTGGAAAGGCATAACGAGTGGGGTTCCGCAGGGGTCTGTTTTGGGACCAGCTCTGTTCAATATCTTCATTAACGACTTAGATATTGGCATAGAAAGTACGCTTATTAAGTTTGCGGATGATACCAAACTGGGAGGGATTGCAACTGCTTTGGAGGACAGGGTCATAATTCAAAATGATCTGGACAAATTGGAGAAATGGTCTGAGTTAAACAGGATGAAGTTTAACAAAGACAAATGCAAAGTGCTCCATTTAGGAAGAAAAAATCAGTTTCACACATACAGAATGGGAAGAGACTGTCTAGGAAGGAGTACGGCAGAAAGGGATCTGGGGGTTATAGTGGACCACAAGCTAAATATGAGTCAACAGTGTGATGCTGTTGCAAAAAAAGCAAACATGATTCTGGGATGTATTAACAGGTGTGTTGTGAGCAAGACACGAGAAGTCATTCTTCCGCTCTACTCTGCTCTGGTTAGGCCTCAGCTGGAGTATTGTGTCCAGTTCTGGGCACCGCATTTCAAGAAAGATGTGGAGAAATTGGA
>NW_020692658.1:0-573 GCF_002925995.2 Terrapene triunguis
GGTGGCAGCGGACCAAAGCTAAGCTGGTAGATAAGCTTAGAAGTTTTTATGCAGGCCCCTACATTTGAACCCTAAAGTTCAAAGTGGGGATACAGCCTTGACATGGTGGCATAGCAGTGGGATACATTTTAAACCCAAAGTCAGTAAGAGATTTTTTTTTTCCTTCTAGCTGCTTGGAGAGCAGAGCTGAAGGTAGATGCATATCTTATCTCTCCTTGCCTGAAGGCAGAGGTGTTAAGTTTTTTTTAACGAGGTCCTTTGTTAAGAGAAGGGTTCAAAGGGAGCAAACTTTGACTGACTGGTAAAGATAATTTACAAGTTGAATTGTTTTTTTTTCTTTTTACATCCTCGGGAGTAGCTTGTTAGAAAGTCTCTGTTAACTCAGCAGCAGCCAGAGCTAAGTACATCCCAATTTCAGTCAACTGCAGAGGGGTGTGACCCAGCACAAGAAAACCAGGAAAATGACTACCAAAGAAGAAAAAGCTAAAGAGGAGGCCCACAAGAGAGCTATGGAGCTGAAAGAAAAAGAGATAGAGCTGAGAGACAGAGAAGAGAAAGCCAAAGAGGCGGCCC
>NW_020692658.1:583-996 GCF_002925995.2 Terrapene triunguis
AGAGACAGAGAAGAGAAAGCCAAAGAGGCGGCCCACAAGAGAGAGATGGAGCTGAAAGAAAAAGAGATGGAACTGGAAGCAGCAAGGACTAGGCAGGGTGCATCAGACCATCCTAACAACTCCTCTCCAGGTACCACTTCCCATCCCAGGAAATTCCCTACCTACAAGGCAGGCGATGATACTGAGGCCTTCTTAGAAAATTTTGAAAGGGCCTGCCTTGGATACAACATCCCTCCACCCCAGTACATGGTAGAGCTGAGGCCGCAGCTCAGTGGACCCTTAGCAGAGGTGGCGGCTGAAATGCCTAAGGAACACATGAACAGTTATGAACTTTTTAAAAACAAGGCCAGAATCAGAATGGGGCTAACACCTGAGCATGCCCGTCGGCGGTTCAGAGCCCTAAGGTGGAAACC
>NW_020692658.1:1006-3854 GCF_002925995.2 Terrapene triunguis
CCACATCCCAGTTTAGGGTTTTCACCATTTGAACTTGTGTATGGCCGCGAGGTTAAGGGGCCATTACAGTTGGTGAAGCAGCAATGGGAGGGGTTTACGCCTTCTCCAGGAACTAACATTCTAGACTTTGTAAGCAACCTACAAAACACCCTCCGACACTCTTTAGCCCTTGCTAAAGAAAACCTAAAGGATGCTCAGGAAGAGCAAAAGGCCTGGTATGATAAACATTCCAGAGAACGGTCCTTCAAAGTAGGAGACCAAGTCATGGTCTTAAAGGCGCTCCAGGCCCATAAAATGGAAGCGTCGTGGGAAGGACCATTCACGGTCCAGGAGCGCCTAGGAGCTGTTAACTATCTCATAGCCTCCCCCACCTCCAACATAAAGCCTAAGGTATACCATGTTAATTCTCTCAAGCCCTTTTATTCCAGAGGATTAAACGTTTTCCAGTTTACAGCCCAGGAAACAGATGACGCGGAGTGGCCTGCAGGTGTCTACTACGAAGGAACAAGGAATGGTGGCGTGGAAGAGGTGAACCTCTCCACGACCCTGGGACGTCTGCAGCGACAGCAGATCAAGGAGCTGTGCACAAGCTTTGCACCGATTTTCTCAGCCACTCCAGGACGGACCGAACGGGCATACCACTCCATTGACACAGGTAATGCTCACCCAATTAGAACCCCACCCTACCGGGAGTCACCTCATGCCCAAGCGGCTATACAAAGGGAGATCCAGGACATGCTACAGATGGGTATAATCCGCCCCTCTACCAGTGCATGGGCATCTCCAGTGGTTCTAGTTCCCAAACCAGATGGGGAAATACGCTTTTGCGTGGACTACCGTAAGCTAAATGCTGTAACTCGTCCTGACAACTATCCAATGCCACGCACAGATGAGCTATTGGAGAAATTGGGACATGCCCAATTCATCTCTACTTTAGACTTAACCAAAGGGTACTGGCAAGTACCACTAGATGAACCCGCTAAGGAAAGGTCAGCCTTCGTCACCCAGGCAGGGGTGTACGAATTCAATGTACTCCCTTTCGGGTTGCGAAATGCACCCGCCACCTTCCAAAGACTTGTAGATGGTCTCCTAGCGGGATTGGGAGAATCTGCAGTTGCCTACCTCGATGATGTGGCCATTTTTTCTGATTCATGGACAGAACACCTGGAGCACCTGGGAAAAGTCTTCGAGCGCATCCGACAGGCAGGACTAACTGTTAAGGCTAAAAAGTGTCAAATAGGCCAAAACAGAGTGACGTACCTGGGGCACCAGGTGGGTCAAGGAACTATAAATCCCCTACAGGCCAAAGTGGATGCTATCCAAAAGTGGCCGGTTCCAAAGTCAAAGAAACAGGTCCAATCCTTCTTAGGCTTGGCCGGATATTATAGGCGATTTGTACCACACTACAGCCAAATCGCCGCCCCGCTGACAGACCTAACCAGAAAGAAACAGCCAAATGCAGTTCAGTGGACTGATAAGTGTCAAAAGGCCTTTAACCAGCTTAAGGCAACACTCATGTCTGACCCTGTGCTAAGGGCCCCAGACTTTGACAAACCGTTCCTAGTAACCACAGATGCTTCCGAGAGAGGCGTGGGAGCAGTTTTAATGCAGGAAGGACCGGATCAAGAATTCCATCCTGTCGTGTTTCTCAGCAAAAAACTGTCTGAGAGGGAAAGTCACTGGTCAATCAGCGAAAAGGAATGTTACGCCATTGTGTACGCGCTGGAAAAGCTACGCCCATATGTTTGGGGACGGCGTTTCCAACTACAAACAGACCATGCTGCGCTACAGTGGCTTCATACCGCCAAGGGAAATAACAAAAAACTTCTTCGGTGGAGTTTAGCTCTCCAAGATTTTGATTTTGAAATACAACACATTTCGGGAGCTTCTAACAAAGTGGCTGATGCACTCTCCCGGGAAAGTTTCCCAGAGTTAACTGGTTAACAATTGTTCTTGGAATGAAACATTGTTAGTTTTTATATAATCAGTAGTATGTCTAAAGGTACATGTGTCTTATTAACTCTGTTTTCTCCTAGAACTCCAGGAAGAAATCACAGCCAGTGTGGAACCGAACGTCCAACACTATCTGTGATTTGGGGGGCGTGTCATAACTATAAAGGGAAGGGTAACAGCTCTCTGTGTACAGAGACTCCAAATCCTTTTACCTGTAAAGGGTTAAGAAGCTCGGGTAACCTGGCTGACACCTGACCCCAAGGACCAATAAGGAGACAAGATACTTTCAAATCTTGGGGGGGGGAAAGGCTTTTGTGTGTGCTCTTTGTTTTAAGGGGGGTTCGCTCTTGGGACTGAGAGGGACCAGACATCAATCCAGGTTCTTCCCATTCTTTCTAAACAAGTCTCTCCTATTTCAAACTAGTAAGTAAAAAGACAGCAAGGCGTCTTAGATTTACTTTGTTTTCTCAACTTGTAAATGTACCTTTTTACCAGAGTGTGTATCTTTGTTTGCTGTACTTTGAACCTAAGACAGAGGGGGGTCCTCTGAGCTCTTTAAGTTTGATTACCCTGTAAAGTATTTTCCATACTGATTTTACAGAGATGATTTTTACCTTTTTCTTTAATTAAAAGCCTTCTTTTTTAAGAACCAGATTGATTTCTCCTTGTTTTAAGATCCAAGGGGGTTTGGATCTGTATTCACCAGGAGTTGGTGAAAGGAGGGTGGAGGAAGGAGGGGGGATGGTTAATTTCTCCTTGTTTTAAGATCCAAGGGGGTTTGGATCTGTGTTCTCCAGGGAATTGGTGAAAGGTTTCTCAAGGCTTCCCAGGGAGGGAATTCTTGTGATGGTGGCAGCGGACCAAAGCTAAGCTGGTAGATAAGCTTAGAAGTTTT
>NW_020692659.1:0-2157 GCF_002925995.2 Terrapene triunguis
GTGTCCATGGGACAGTTAGTTACTACCCCACCATCCCAGTAAAAATCGAGATCCAAGGGAACACTACTGAGGTAGCTGCAGGATGCATTGGAAGTAGGGTTGGGGGCCGTTCTATCACAGATGGTCGGGGAGGAGGAACACCCAATTCTATACCTCAGTCGGAAACTCCTTCCAAGGGAACAAAAATATGCAGTGGTGGAGAGAGAATGCCTCGCTGTAAAATGGGCCATGGAAACATTGTGCTACTACCTGCTCGGGCGCAGATTTGTTCTCGTGACCAACCATGCCCCTCTTCAATTGATGCAGCAGAACAAGGAGAAGAACACAAGGGTGACCAGATGGTTCTTATCCCTCCAACCTTTCCAGTTCCATGTGCAACAGAGAGCAGGGAGCCGTCATGGCAACACCGATGGCTTGTCACGTGTGCACTGTCTGGCGTCCCAAGCTGCCCAACCCCTTGGCGTTGAGCAGGGGGGAGGGATATGTGACAGATCCAGACCAGTGGGGTACAGGAGTCTGGTAGAGGGCAAATATACTGGTCACTGGATGAGTAGTTTTCTGTTCCCTGAGTGACCAGAGCAGGGGCTGCACTCGAGTAATCAGGAACCTGCTAGAACCAGTTCAGGCAGGCAGGCTAATTAGGACACCTGGAGCCAATTAAGAAGAAGCTGCTAGAATCAATTAAGGCAGGCTAATCAGGGCACCTGGGTTTTAAAAAGGAGCTCACTTCAGTTTGTGGTGCGAGTGTGAGGAGCTGGAAGCAAGAGGTGCAAGGAGCTGAGAGTGAGAGGGTGTGCTGCTGGAGGACTGAGGAGCACAAGCGTTATTAGACACCAGGAGGAAGGTCCTTTGGTGAGAATAAGGAAGGTGTTTGGAGGAAGCCATGGGGAAGTAGCCCAGGGAGTTGTAGCTGTCATGCAGCTGTTACAGGAGGCACTATAGACAGCTGCAGTCCACAGGGCCCTGGGCTGGAACCCGGAGTAGAGGGCGGGCCCAGGTTCCCCCCAAACCTCCCAATTGACCTGGACTGTGGGTTCTTCCAGAGGGGGAGGTCTCTGGGCTGTTCCCCAACCCACATGGTGAATCTCTGAGGCAAGAAAATCCGCCAATAAGCGCAGGACCCACCAAGATAGAGGAGGAACTTTGTGACACTGGTGTAAGTAGTGGGATCTTGGGGTGCACAGCACGGTGGAAGAAGGAGGGTGATTTTAAAAAAAAAAAAGGGAGAGGGTTTATTTTTTTTCACCACAATGGATGACGTAGTGCAGGCACTGATACAAGCTACGGCGGCCCAGCAGGAGGCTACCCGTGTCCAGGCAACCGCCCAAGAGGAGGCAGTGCAGCTGCAGCAAGAGACTAATCGCCTGCTGATGGACCAGGCTGTTCAAGACCGAGCTATGCTGCGGGAACTGGTAAACCAGGTAAAGTCCCTTACAGAGCTGAATTGTGGCCATGATGGGACGCAGCTCATACGGGCCAGCGATTGGTTGCAGAAAATGACACGGGAGGATGATGTAAAGGCATACCTTCTGGCTTTTGAGAGGACAGCCCTACGGGAGGCCTGGCCTCGAGATCAGTGGTCTGGTATCCTTGCACCATTCCTGTGTGGGGAGGCCCAGATGCCTACCATGATCTGCCTGAAGAGGCTGCGGCAGACTACCCCCAGCTGAAAGCAGAGATCCTGGCCAGATCTGGGGTAACGACAGCAGTGCGGGCCCAGCAGTATCACGGTTGGAGGTACCAGGAAGACAAAACCCCGCGGTCCCAATTGTACGACCCCATCCATCTTGCACGAAAGTGGTTGCAAACAGAGTCCCGGAGTCCGGAAGAGATACTAGCGGTTCTGGTCATCGACCGATACATGAGGGGACTACCACCAGACCTTCGTGCCTGGGTAAGCCAGAACATACCCTCCACCTAGGACGAGGTTGTCGCCCTGGTAGAGAGGCGAAAGACAGCGAGGGAGCTGACCTGACCAGTTAAGGAAGTTCGGGTGACTGGGCCACCAGGAGGGCCCAGGTGGAAAAAGAGAGAGGCTGAAGGCCCATCAGAGGCCACAAAGAGTCGGAGCAGTGAGGGAGAAGAGGATTGTGATGTTAGACTGCCAAAACCAAGAGACCGGGGAACGCCTAGGGCTCCATACAGATGTTATGCCTG
>NW_020692659.1:2167-2407 GCF_002925995.2 Terrapene triunguis
GTGTCCATGGGACAGTTAGTTACTACCCCACCATCCCAGTAAAAATCGAGATCCAAGGGAACACTACTGAGGTAGCTGCAGGATGCATTGGAAGTAGGGTTGGGGGCCGTTCTATCACAGATGGTCGGGGAGGAGGAACACCCAATTCTATACCTCAGTCGGAAACTCCTTCCAAGGGAACAAAAATATGCAGTGGTGGAGAGAGAATGCCTCGCTGTAAAATGGGCCATGGAAACATTG
>NW_020692660.1:0-2050 GCF_002925995.2 Terrapene triunguis
GGAAGTTTATGGAGGGCCTCTTCCCTGCCACTGAGATGCAGCTGCCTCTGGGGTGGATCATGGGGGCTGTTTATACAAGCTTCTCTGGCCTGGTGCTGAGATGCAGCCATCTCTGGTTGAGGCACAGCGGCTGTTTACACAGGGACCCGCAATCCATCCCCTGATCTCTTTTCTCTCTGCAGATGGGCCGGACTCTACCAGGATAGACCCTCCAGGACCCATCGCCCTGACTCTCGGGTCGCTTCTGACCCTGACGTGTGTCGCTGACTCCGTCCCAGCCCCGAGCTATCGCTGGGTTCTCAACGGCACCGACACTAAGGAGACCGGGAGCAGCTTGACCTTTAACCCCATGACCTGGGCTCAGCAGGGCACGTACGAGTGCCAGGCTCACAACCCCGTCACCAACCGCACTGCCTGGGTGTCTGTCGCCGTGCGGATGACAGGGACGGGTGAGTCCCCGGGATGGAGCAACGCACTGCAGACACAGGGATCCCAGTGCTGGCACCAACGCCCCAGCGCGGCACTAGGGGGTGCTGGGCTGCAGGGAGCGGGGCAGGGGCTCAGTAGGGGGCGCTCTCCCCTGACAGTCAGTGCTGTCCCCAATAGGCGCTAGGGGGCCCGGGCTACAGGGAGCGGGGTGGGGGATATTGTGGCTGAACCATCTGATCCAAATCCCTTCCCCCGCCCCCCACGTCTCTCCTCCAGACACCCCTCCCCCAGGTGCTCCTTCAGCTCTCTCTGCCGGGGCCGTTGCTGGGATCGTCATCGGGTCACTGGCGGGGGCGGTGCTGGTCGGAGTCGGGGGACTATTTCCTCTGTGAGTAACAGCGCCCCCCCCCCCCGGGGAGCCAGGGCCCCCGGGGTCTCTCCCCGGCTCTGGGGGGGGAGGGGGGCCTGGTGGTTAGGGCGGGGGGGGGCTGGGAGCCAGGACACCTGGGTTCTCTCCCAGCTCTGGGAGGGGACTGGGGTCTGGTGGTTAGAGCAGGGGGGGGCTGGGAGCCAGGACTCCTGGGTTTTCTCCCCAGCTCTGGGAGGGGAGTGGGGTGTAGTGGGTTAGAGCAGGAGGGAGGAGGGGGGCTGGGTGCCAGGACTCCTGGGTTGTCTCTCAGGCTTTGGGAGGGGACTGGGGTCTGGTGGTTAGAGCGGGGGGGGCTGGGAGCCAGGACTCCTGGGTTCTCTCCCCGGCTCTGGGAGGGGAGTGGGGTCTAGTGTTTAGAGTGGAGGGGAGGGGCTGGAAGCCAAGGCCCCAATTCCAGTGTCTCTGGTGATTCCTCCCAGACTCTCGCTGCCGGAACGAGACCCCCAAGGAGAACGAGGCACGCATCCCAGTGTACGAGAACCAGCCCCCTACAGCCTGGGTGGGGCCAGTGGTGAGTGACAAGGGCTCAGCCCCACCTCCCTTATTCCAGGCCCGCCCCCTCCTCTGTGGGTGCCACTCAGTCTTGACCTGCAGCCCCCAGCCAGTTTACCCTGTCCCCTTTGGGCTGGGGTGGGGGGGTTACACAAACCCAGGGTCCCATTGACTGTCCCAGGGTCCCCCGCCCTGAGCTCGGCTGGGGACCTGGGGGGTCTCTGGGGTCTGGTGCTAACGACCCTCTTCCCTCTGTCTCCCCCAGGCCCAGCCCAGGAGCCCCCCTGACCCCAGCCCCATATACCAGGTGACCACCGGCCCCTTGCGCTGTATTCTCCCCCTGAGGGGGGTTCGGACCCAGTGGGGGGAGGGGGGAGCTGCCCCCCAACTAGCCCTATGGCTGAGAACGGGGCTGGTTATCACATCCCAGAGCTGGGGGGGGCAGAGTGAGCCAGAGGGGGACCAGCCGGGAGCCCCAGGGCTGAGGGGAGGGGCTGGGGGGACCCAGCACGGGGGGGAGGGATGGGCCTCCCAGGATTGGAGGGGCTGTTAGGGCCCGTGGGGGAAGCTGGGGGGCTGGGTCCTGCAGGGCGGGATTCCCAGCTCTCCTCTGGGGCGTCTCTGGCTGAATTGTCCCCGTTTCCCCCAGACACTGCAGCCCCGACAGCCGGACGTGTACGAGGAGCTGAAGAAGTGACG
>NW_020692661.1:0-5528 GCF_002925995.2 Terrapene triunguis
GTTTTACAGCTATATCAGAAAATGAATGATTGTTTGGTTATTTCATTTACCAAAGGTAATTGAAGCAGATATTTATGAAGTCACTGGGAGGTGAACTATTTCCAATTCAACAGGTTAAACATTAATATTTGGAGGATTTTCTTGCCATGCTGTATTAGGAGGAGAACATCAGCAGACAGACATTTAAATTGTTTTATTTAACTAAAACAATAACGTTATGTATTCTGGATTTTTTTCTTCAACAGCAAACATAATATTTTAACAAAACAAGCATATGCATTTTTGAATTTAGTTAAACATTCAAGTTTTTAAAATCAGGTTTGTTTTTTGTTAAAATTGTTTAACTAAAATAGTTAAATGAAATATTAAAAAAAAAAAATTAAATCGACTATGTCAGCCTGGTCAACATGAGAAACGTAAAATATTGGCTTCTGCAGCTAACTCAGTTGTCTTCACCTTCATTTTCCTGTTTGTTCATAATCTGGAAAAGAAAAACAAGCTTTCCTGCTTTTTCAGGTCCCAAACAATTTCTCAATTTGGAATGGACTAGTCCAAAGGAAGAAAATATTCTTTCTACACCAGCAGAAGAAGCTACTTCTGTTAAAAGTGAGATTATCACTTCAACAGTCTCTGAATCCAAGTGGTTAAGTGACTTCCACCAGTTCACTGGTGTGACTTTCTTTAAAACATTATCAGCAAACATATATTTCTTGAATAGTTCTTATTCCCAAACTGGGTCTCTTTTACGGCCTGCTGCCATTATAGGTTTTCCCTTCTAGTGAGAGAATGGTATGGTAGATCTCAAATCAATGAAGGCTACACTCAGAAAGACCTCAAGACTTCTAGAATATGCCGCTCAAACAGTTTCACTTTTGACTCTACTGCCTGTCCCTCTCTTCTCACATTTGTCTCCAGTTGTTCCCTTGTCCAGATCTGTGTCGCCCCCAACAATCTTCTATTCATTGAACTTTTTGAAACTTTGCACTTTTAGAGAGAGGTAAGGGATTGACTCTGTACACAAATTTGAAGAGGGACAATAGGGTGGAGGTCTGTTATTTCTCACCTCTATATATTATTTATTTATTTAAAAACATTTTTGCTGTTAACAAGCATGTTATCTCTGGAGACACAAATCCACAGTTTGAGAACTGCAAAACTAAGCATCTCTGATGGTATCTTCTAGACTGAGCACGGAGCCCCTTTGGGTCGATAGAAAGATTAACCTAAATAATCTATACAGAAGCCCCTGGAGCCCCATAAGATTGGGTCCTTAATACATGAACTAGTGTAACTCATTTACAAAACTTTTCTTAAAACATTATATGAATATATTGTTTCATACGGTAGAATTAGAATTTATAATCCCCATTCCATTATGAGACATTATAAGTCAAAGATATATCTTAATTAAAACTATCTTTAGATATCTTTTCCTCAAAAAGCATTTTATCAAAAAAATCCGATTTAAATAAAAAAAATCCAATTTTTTTTTTTTTAATCATTGATTTTTATCCACTCTGCTTGGTCAGATTTTGCTCACACGTGTAGCTTCATAATACATTGCTTGGCAACAACCTGCATCAGTAAAGAGAGAAGTAGCTTTATGATATAGGGTAAAGTTTAATTTAAATCCTACTTCTCTTTTTCTAATAAAACTTACGCTGTAGGGTTGAGTCTGCATTTCATGGATGCTTGTAACTCATGTAATTTTGGAGAGAGGATAGCTTCATGTGTCTCCATACAATTTAGACATTACCCTGCTTAGGATGAGTTTAGATGATTTAAAAACAATGTGTTATTTTTTAAAACGTCTTTAATAGTCCATTCTGCACCTCATTAGTGACAAGAATAGCATCTTAGGGTATGTCTACACTACGAGAGTAGTTCGATTTTACTTAAATCGAATATGTGGAATCGATATTGCAAAGTCGAACGTGTGTGTCCACACTAAGGACAGTAATTCGACTTTGTGAGTCCACACTAACGGGGAAAGCGTCGACATTGGAAGCGGTGCACTGTGGGCAGCTATCCCACAGTTCCCGCAGTCCCCGCTGCCCATTGGAATTCTGGGTCGAGCCGCCAATGCCTTCTGGGTAAAAAAAATGTGTCGAGGGTGCTTTTGGGTAACTGTCGTCATCCGTCCGTCACTCCCGCCCTCCCTCCCTGAAAGCGCCGGAGGGAAATCAGTTCGCGCACTTTTCTGGTCAGTGACAGTGCGGACGCCACAGCACTGCGAGCATGGAGCCCGCTGCGACCATCGCTGCAGTTGTGGCCGTTGTCAACGCCTCGCAGCTTATCAGCCACCTTTCCCAGAGGCAGATGCAGATAAATCGGGCGAGGAGGCTACGGCACAGCGGTGAGGGCCTGAAGTCTGAGAGTAGCACAGACCTGTCAGAAAGCACAGGACCCAGCGCCGCGGACATCACGGTGGCAATGGGTCATGTGGATGTTGTGGAACGGCGATTCTGGGCCCGGGAAACAAGCACGGACTGTTGGGACCGCATAGTGCTGCAGGTCTGGGATGAATCTCAGTGGCTGCGAAACTTTCGCATGCGGAAGGGGACTTTCCTTGAACTCTGTGAGTTGCTGTCCCCTGCCCTGAAGCGCAATGACACCCGGATGCGAGCAGCCCTGACTGTCCAGAAGCGAGTGGCCATAGCCCTCTGGAAGCTTGCAACGCCAGACAGCTACCGGTCAGTCGCGAACCACTTTGGCGTGGGCAAATCTACCGTGGGGGTTGTTGTGATGCAAGTAGCCAACGCAATCGTTGAGGTACTGCTCTCAAAGGTAGTGACCCTGGGAAACGCGCAGGTCATCATAGATGGCTTCGCCGCGATGGGATTCCCAAACTGGGGTGGGGCTATAGATGTGTGACGTTGTGCAGTCTATATGGTTTTATAAAAACATGATAATGAGTGAATATAATGTAACTGGGATAGTTTTATAAAAATTTGACAATAAGTGAATATAATGCAACTGGGATATGCTTCGTGCACAAGGTCTCTTGTAAGATATCATTACAAAGTGCATAATCTACTGAGTATGATCATCTAATTTGTATAAATGTACCACTCTTGTATCTAAAACTAGAAATATAAAATGTAACTCTGAGGGCCTATTGTAATTATGTAAAGTGTGGGCCATTAATGATGGTTTGGAATCTTGATGACTCCCATTGTCTGCAGATGGCTGTTTACCTGTGAGTCTCCCTGTATATGTGTGTGCTGGCAAGTGAGTAATGAAGTCTTGCAGTGACATGTGATCCTGTCACCTGAACTGGAATCCATCTTTAACCTGGTGCTTTTCCAGTGAGGGGGGGTGGAAACCCAGAGAGACAAAGGGTTCCCGCCTTATGCAAAAGATATATAAAGGGGTGGAACAGAAGAGGGAGCGAGAGGAGCCATCATGGAGAAGCCCCTAGCTAACACCTAAGCTGGAACAAGAGCTGTACCAGGGGAAAGAATTGTGCCCAGGCCTGGAAGGTGTCCAGTCTGAGAAAAACTTACTGAAGCATCTCTGAGGGTGAGATTATCTGTATTTAGTTTGATTAGGCATAGATTTGCGCATTTTATTTTATTTTGCTTGTGACTTACTTTGTTCTGTCTGTTACTACTTTGAACCACTTAAATCCTACTGTCTGTATTTAATAAAATCACTTTTTATTTAGTAATTTACTCAGAGTATGTATTAATACCTGGGGGAGCAAACAGCTGTGCATATCTCTCTATCAGTGTTATAGAGGGCGAACAATTTATGAGTTTGCCCTGTATAAGCTTTATACAGGGTAAAACGGATTTATCTGGGTTTAGACCCCATTGGGAGTTGGGCATCTGAGTGCTAAAGACAAGCACACTCCTGTGAGCTGTTTTTGGGTAAACTTGCAGTTTTGGGACAAGTAATTCAGACCCTGGGTCTGTGTTGAAGTGGACTGGAGTGTCTAATTCAGCAAGACGGGGTGCTGGAGTCCTGAGCTGGCAGGGAAAACAGAAGCAGGGGTAGTCTTGGCACATCAGGTGGCAGCTCCCAAGGGGGTTTCTGTGATCCAACCCGTCACAGTGGCGTAGTCGAGCAGGATCTGTGCACAGCTGATTGCTTTGAGATACTGGTAGTGATTTTAAGTGAGTTTTAAGTGTGGTGGCTGGAGAACAGACAAAGTGGTTACTGGTTTGTTATTTTCTGTTTGCTTATTTCGGGAAAGGGAAGTAGGGACAGAAAAGGAAGCAAAATAAGTAAGAATGAAGATCAAAAGAAGCTAAAACTGCACAGGGTACAAATTGCCCAGAAAAGCTGAACGCTGGGCACTGTGAATGTCTCTGTTAACTAAGAAGCCCCTGAACTGAGTGCATCTCAGTTTCAGTGAACTGCAGATGGGTGTGGCCCAACCTCTGTCTGTGCTGAAGCTGACTGAAGTGTCTAACCTAGCAAGACAGGAGTGGAGGGGTGCCTGTTCTGGCAGGAGGGTGTTCTCTGTGGTATCCCAGCTCATCAAGCGATGGTCTCAAGGGGAGACAAATGGAAATTGATGTACAATTTGCCTGGGAAAAGGCAGACCTGGGAAAGGAAAAGGCTGCCCACCAGCCTGGACTTAAGAGACAAAACAAGTAAGACCCAGAAGCTTGACCTGGCTGTAATGGAGTGGAAGAGGTGCACAGAGACACGTATCCTGGAGCTGGAAGTTGGGGTCCTGGTGACTGCTGCGGTGGGAACAAACCCCAAGGACTCTAGCTGGAAGCAAACCCAACCTGAGTGAAAGAGGGGGGATTCTGCGGGCCAGCGAAAGGTCTCTCATAGCTTGGAGCTGTGAGCCTACAGCTGGATCAGGGTCTCTTTCCCTTTTTGGGGACACAGGAGTGTCTGCCCCATAGGGGAGCCCAAAAACGAATTTTAGGTATACTGCCTCCGCCATGGTCAGTGTCCAAGTCTCTGGCAGTAAGTTCAGGAGGAGGGTGTGACGTTGTGCAGTCTATATGGTTTTATAAAAACATGATAATGAGTGAATATAATGTAACTGGGATAGTTTTATCTATCTGAGCTGTTTTTGGGTAAACTTGCAGTTTTGGGACAAGTAATTCAGACCCTGGGTCTGTGTTGAAGTGGACTGGAGTGTCTAATTCAGCAAGACGGGGTGCTGGAGTCCTGAGCTGGCAGGGAAAACAGAAGCAGGGGTAGTCTTGGCACATCGGGTGGCAGCTCCCAAGGGGGTTTCTGTGATCCAACCCGTCACAAGATGGAACTCACATCCCTATCCTGGGACCGGACCACCAGGCCAGCCAGTAGATTAACCGAAAGGGCTACTTTTCAATGGTGCTGCAAGCACTGGTGGACCATAGGGGACGTTTTACAAACATCAACGTCGGATGGCCGGGCAAGGTTCATGACGCTCGTGTTTTCAGGAACTCAGGTCTGTTTAGACGGCTGCAGGAAGGTATTTACTTCCCGGACCACAAAATAACTCTTGGGGATGTGGAGATGCCTATAGTCATCCTCGGGGACCCAGCCTACCCGCTAATGCCCTGGCTCATGAAGCC
>NW_020692662.1:0-2145 GCF_002925995.2 Terrapene triunguis
TCTGTCTGCTGCCCTCACTCCTGCAGGCACTGCCCCCACAGCTCCCATTGGTCGCAGTTCCTGGTGTGGACCCCAATTTGAGAAACGCTTTTCTAAAGGAACTGTTTTAAAGTGACCCCTTTTCACAGCAGAAATGAAGTGAGGAGGACGAGGCTCTGTTTGTTCCATGCTGACGAGATCTCACTAAATTGAAATTGTGATTCCTTTCAGCATTTCAGAGCTGGATGTAAAACAGTCTGTGGGAGCCAGACCACCCGAGTGGGGGACAGAGCTTTAAAGTCAGGAATGAACATATCGGTCAATGGAAATAGGTGACTCAGAGTGATTCCGAAGGGATTTCCTGTTGAGGTGTTAAGAACTGGACGTGGGGGACGCTGAGAGAGAACATTTAATGAAAATCTTTAATCTGATCCCTACTTTCCCATGTGCCTTAGTCCTGCCTAGTGTGCAGGGGACTGGATTAGACCTCTCGAGGTCCCTTCCAATCCTACATGTCTATGATTGTATGAAAGCTTTGGGAAGAGGGGTAAAGACTGAGAGGGGACATGATAACAATTTTCAAGTACATAAAAGTTTGTTACAAGGAGGAGGGAGACAAACTGTTGTCTTTAACCTCTGAGGATAGGCCAAGAAGCAAGAAGGTTGGACACTAGGAAAAACTTCCCAACTGTCAGGGTAGTTAAGAACTGGAATAAATTGCCTAGGGAGGTTGTGGAATCTCCATCATTGGAGGTTTTTAAGAGCAGGTTAGACAAGCACCTGTCAGGGATGGTCCTGATAATACTTAATCCTGCCGTGAGTGCAGGGGACTGGACTAGATGACCTCTCAAGGTCCCTTCCTGTCCTACGATTCTATGATTCTACATCCAAGAGCTACTCCAAATTCCATGGCTAAGGTTGGTGGGCTGCATCACACAGATTTGTGCCGGGACCCCATGATCTTCCAGTTTTGTACCACAGCTCCATTATGCTGTAACTGGATCCACACACATTCACCCCAGCTCAGGATCTTGTCCTATATTTAATACTGATTTTTTACCATTATTTTATGTCTTGGTAACTTATTTCAATTGGTACAAAAATGAACAGTCCTGGGCACTGCTAGACAAATCTGTGCAATGGAGGAGGTTAGATTAGACAATCCTCATCGTCCCAGCTGGCCTTAAAATCAACGAACGTATGACAATCAGAAGAGCAAATTATTTTAGCTCTTCCTGCCCCTTTCATTGCTGCAGGTCCTCTTAGTTTGTGATACGGTTCTTTAAAATGAAATACAGAAATAAGCTAGTGGGGAAGTTGGAAAAATGAAGTCATGGGCTTCAACAGAAGCAGAAGGGATTGAGGAGCCCAAATCAATGGGATTTGGATGCCTAGCTCTCTTCATTTCCTTTTAAACCCCCTTCCTAAAACATTCCCGTCAAACATACCTCTATCAACACTTTCCTCTGCTGTGGAGCAGTGTCCAACTCTGGTGGAGGGATGACGTAGATTCTAAACAGGAGAAACAATAGAGAAGTGGACCAGAGAAGATTGCAGTTGACGTCTGTGTTGAACTCAGGTGTCTAGAGAGAAGGTGAAATGTTCAAAAAGCAACTAATGGCCAGATTTTCAAAGGTCTTTAGGTCTCTACAGATGCAGATAGGCACCTTGGAAATAACAGCCATTATCAATTATTTTCTGCACTCTTGTTGTGCAAGAATTAATGATGAGACAAGGTGTAAGGCAGAGGAGAATCAGGGCCCTTATAGCTAGTCAATAGATCAAATGGAAATTACTGTCAAACTGCAAGGAGGTGCTCACAGGACTGAAGGAATTTGTTTTATTTAATGTTAGCCCAAGATTGACAGATTTCTGTCCATCCTCCAGCAGCAACTTGAATTAACAAGTACAGGAGATGGGCATTCTTATTCTCTGTCATTAACCAATATTTGGACTCTATCCTGTTCCCACTGATGTCCGTTACAAAACTCCTGTTGACTTCAACATGAGCAGGACTGGACTGTTTTTTCTCTAGAAAATATAGTTTAAGAGAAAGTGTTCTGGACCAGATTTTGATCTCAAGCTAATGTAGCTGCACAGATATTGAAGGGTGTGGTATGATAGATAGATAGATAGATAGATAGATAGATAGATAGATAGATAGAT
>NW_020692662.1:2155-11997 GCF_002925995.2 Terrapene triunguis
GATAGATAGATAGATAGATAGATAGATAGATAGATAGATAGATAGATAGGGTGTATCCTTAGCTGGTATAAATCAGTGTAGTTCTTGTGAAGTCACTGGAATTATGCAGACCTACACTAGATGAGGATCAAGCCACAGGAGTAAGTCCTTTGAAGTCCATTGTTGTTATAATAATTTCTATAACAGTTGGAATATACTAATATATAATAATTTATACACTTTCTTCTTCTTTTAAGAAGAGTATTCCCCACTATGTGTTAGGCACTTTCCAAACACGTAAGAAGGACAATCCTTGCTATGAGAAACTCACAATTTGAGGACAGACAAGTAGACAGAAGTCAGGCGAAGGGGAATAACCAGAGGCTACATATATAGATTTAAAGTCCTGTATGTAGGTATACCAACAAGATTCAGCATACACAGAGTGGCAGGACTGGGTGTTTAAGAGGGATTCACATGTGGCGAGGGTCGGAAGAGTTCAGAGAGGCTGGACTATTAAGAGGTGGCTGCATGGGAGACGGCACAGAGGTGAATGGGTGAGAATCTGACAAGAGGGTGGGTGAGTGCATTAGTGGAGGGGGCGGGAGGTTTGACAAAGAGCTGATCATGAAGGAGGGACAAAGCTATGTAGAGCAATGAAGGCAGTGACACGAAGATTCAATATGATACAATATTGGTTGGAAAGCCAACAGAAGGATTCCAAGGGGAATTACATGATCAAAGTGATGGGCAAGAAAGAGGAGTTTAGGGGCTGCCTTTTGTATGGAATGACGGGGTCACAGTGTGTGACTGGGGGTCAGAGTCAAAGGTGTTGCAGTGACCAAGGATGAGATGACAGTAACATAAAACCGGTGAAATTAAGATCAGAATTAGAGTCTATTATAATTAAGGAAATAATCTACAGACTCATATTTTGCATTGGTTCCTCAGTTAGTCAATTTTAGGTCAGATTCTACAAAGAGGCCAATGGAGTTAATCCACCTTGACATTGGTCTACAATTGGGCAACCAAAAAGCAAGGAAACCAACATTATAGGCCATTTTGGAAAATGGCAACATTTTGGAACAGTCAATTTTGCAGTAATTTCCTTCTTGCCTCTCCCACATGGTGAGATATAATATAAATAGCACTTACCATGCAGATTTCAGGGTCTTGGCACCACTGTGTCTCATTTTGTTCAAAAATAGAAAAACAAAAAAAAAATAAACCAATTCAGGTATGAATACCAGTAGCCAGCCTTTTAATGAGATCTAATTTCATTGAACAAATGGATCCGATTGAAATCAGTGCTAGTTCCAGCTACTAGAACGAGCCCTGTTGGAGGCTATTGTTACCAAACCTACTGTCTGTGGGAGAGATAGAAGTCTAACACTCTGGTGTGCAGATGTATTCTGTTTCAACAATGTGTGAGGTTTGCAGGATATGCTCTTTATATCTGAAATCATGGCATTTGAGGACAGAGTGCCTAAAATTGCTCAGAGCTCTGGATCTCAGATGGGCTCATTAAACGATCTTTATGTTTCATGGGAGCTGGAGAGAATTGTTCCTAGATGTATTGACGTCAAATGTTTTTTAGGAGCTCACATGTTCTCTCTGTCCGTTTTCCAAGCCTTCTGCACGCATAGAGATAGCACTAGGTTTAATTTGAATTGTTGTTTTTAAACAGAGGCCTTTTCGACACACAAATGTGCACCATTTCCATTAAACCAGTTGTCTGACTGGTGCAAATTCCAGTGTGGACACACTTATTGCAGGCTGAGAGTGGCTCATTCATAAATTCATAGCTTTTAAGGGGAGAAGGACCCATTATCAAATCAAATCTGACCTCCTGCAGAACACAGGGCCAAGATCTTCTCCAACTGATTGTTCAATGAATCTGTACATTTTGTTTGAGCAAGAGTGTATCTTTTAGAAAGATATTCACTCTTGATTTAAAGACTCAAAGTGAGGGCGTATTCACCACATCTCTAGATACATTATTCCAATAATGAATTATGGTAATTGTTAAAAATGTGCCTTATTTAAGAACATAAGAATGGCCATAATGGGTCAGGCCAATGGTCATATAGCCCGGTATCCTGTCTAGAGCCAAATGCTTCAGGGAGAAGGGACAGAACAGGGCAATTATTGAGTGATCCATCCTTTGTCATCCAGTCCCAGCATCTGTCCATCAGAGGCTTAGCCATCTTGGCTAATAGCCATTGATGGACCTTTAAGATGGTGATGGTGGAGGAGGCTGCCTCTATTAGCACTGTCGTGGCTGGAGATTCCCCATCAGAAAATTCTCCAATGATCATAGAATCACAGAATCTTAGAAGATTAGAGTTGCAAGAGACCTCAGGAGGTCATCTAGTCCAATCCCCTGTTCAAAGCAGGACCAACCCCAACTAAATCATCCCAGCCAGGGCTTTTTCAAGCCGTGCCTTAAAAACCTCTAAGGCTGGAGATTCCACCACCTCCCTAGGTAACCCATTCCAGTGCTTTCTACCCTCCTAGTGAAATAGTTTTTCCTAATATCCAACCTAGACCTCCCCCACTGAAACTTGAGGCCATTGCTCCTTATTCTGTCATCCTCCACCACTGAGAGAAGCCTAGCTCCATCCTCTTTGGAACCCCCCCTTCAGGTAGTTGAAGGCTGCTATCAAATCCCCCCTCACGCTTCTCTTCTGCAGACTAAATATGCCCAGTTCCCTCAGCTTCTCCTCATAAGTCTCTCCTCATAAGTCATGTGCCCCAGCCCCCTAATCAATTTTGTTGCCCTCTGCTGGACTCTCTCCAATTTGTCCACATAATTTCTGTACTTGGGGCGGGGGGGCAAGACTGGATGCAGTACTCCAGATGTGGCCTCTCCAGTGCCGAATACAGGGGAATAATCACTTCCCTGATCTGCTGGCAATGCTCCTACTAATGCAGCCCAATATGCTGGTAGCCTTCTTGGCAACAAGGGCACACTGCTGACTCATATCCAGCTTCTCGTCCACTGTAATCCCCAGGTCCTTTTCTGCAGAACTGCTGCTTAGCCAGTTGGTCCCCAGCCTGTAGCAGTGCATGGGATTCTTCCATCCTAAGTCCTACTCTAGTCCTTTGTTTACCCCAGCTCTCTTGCCAGTGTTCTGCTAGTCAGGAAGCTTTTTTTTATGATCTATTGCACTCTGTCACCCTCTAGTTCAAGCTATAGGTTAATATCGGTCCTTTCCTATTTCAACCTTTTCTTCACTTGTTTTGCTATATTTAGGTTTGGAAGGATTAGATTTTTATTGGTAAATGTCAATCTTACCATTCACACACACAAACCAATGAAAAAAATACTTCCTTCAATAATAATCAAAATTTACAGAGCATCAAAATAAGAAACGTGCGGCCTGAGAACTCATTACAATTTGATTTGAAGCTATTTGCTATGTATATGTGGACATGTAAGTTTGACAATTTGTGTTCTAATGGTTATAAAGCTGTAACTTTTTTCATATTGATGTCAGCTGTCATTAAATAATTGTTGTCTCCCCTCCCCATTGTCTGACCCCCCCATAACGTCCCACACCAGTGAATTTAAATATATTAAAAATAGAAAAACTACTAAAGAATAAACATCAGTATTGCCAGTCAACATTACATATATGAAAAAAGTGAATTCTTCCAAGCCTAGCCATATTGAAAATATTGGGATTTCTCTCTTATTTTGTTGAAGCTTTTCGCTTTAAACAGAAGAGCGTCCTCACTTCTAGAACTCTGTGCCTCCTTAAATTTCCATTCCTTTCTCTGGTCAAGTGTCCATTCTCCCGTATCCTGTTCTTCACCAGTGCTGCCAATATTGGGCGCCCGTTTGTTTGCTATGCCGAGAAATCCCCCTCCCCCTTTCCATCATACTGCTCATTGCTCATGGAACATGCTCGATACCCTTTCTTCTTTCAAAGCACGCGTCAGGATTTCTGCTGCAGTGCCTGTGAGAATCAGTGTGTGACCTAGAGAACAGAGAACTTGGCTGGTGTTAGAAAACCTGGCTTTTATTCTCAGCCATGCTACATATGTTGTTGGCATCCTTTCATCTATGAGAGATGGTGGGAATTGCATCCTATGAGGTAGGTTTGCAATGTCTCATGTGACAGAATAGTCCAATCCAAGATTTGCATGATCTTTGGCAGTTATTACAAATGTAGGTATCTTGGTTGGGAGCTGCTTGCTTCCTACGGGCTCTTTTCTCTTCAAGCTGTAGGAGCCAGCTCCTGCCATGGACTTTGATACCTCCAATGTTGACGATGGCATCGCTTGTTACGATCATTTGCCAAGTTTTCCCATTGGTCAGGTTCAATTCAAAATTCCTTCATATCTCACTTGCATGTGTCTTTATAGCGAAGTTTGGGACGTCCTGTTGTTCTTGTTCCCTCTGATAGCTCCCTGTATAGCATGTCCTTTGGATTGCGTCCGTCTTTCAACCTACTCAGGTGGCCCAGCCTGCACAGTCATCTTTGCTTGAGCAGGGTTGTCACACTTGGTAAATTTGCCCTTTGAAGAAACTCTGCGTTGGTAACTTTATCTTGCCATTTGGTGTTAGCATAAACAATGTAGGTGGAAACTGTTTAACCGTTTCTCCTGATGAGCACAAAATTGTCTGTGTTTCACCACCATACATGAGAGTGCTGAGGACGCAAGCTTGATACACTTGCTACATAGGAAAAAGTACTTTCCTTCTCTGAGCCTCTGCTCGCCCTCCTCTGTCTCTTTTTGAAGTAGAAGCTCTTCAGGCCAGCAAATATTTGTGCAGCCTCAGATGTGGCTTCTAGGTCTAACTGTAGTAGAAATTAGAGTAGCAGTTGGGATCAAAGAGCATGCATTTTAACTCTATGAGGGGCATGAAGCTTTCAGGCTGAGACTTTGAAAGCCAAAGGTATTTAGATACCCAATTCTGAGTAAGTGTAATGGGAATTGGTGCCTGAATCACCTAAGGGGCTTTGCAATGTCCCAGCCTCAGTCTATACCCTCATTAAGATACCATGAGTAGATTCTCAGGAAATTCTATTTATAATTGTTTCTTTAGTTTTTTGGAATTTTGGTTTATTTCATTTTATTGTGGGAGGCCCAGAGAGAGGGTGGGTCCTGTCCCCAGTGAGGACAGGAGGCCCTGTAGGGTGGGGGTGGGGTGCAGAGCAAGCCCGCCCTGCTGTCACCCCACAACTACAGCTCCTGTCTCGCGATGCTGGACCCAGCTCCCGCATTGTGACATGGCACATGAATTTGACATGAGTCTTGTCAGTTTCACAACTGACTAAACTGACCAGACTCTTGCTGTCCGGCAAAGGCAGATTTATGGAGATTGGAAACCTGGAAGCCCTGAATTTTCCATAGCTCAGCTAGGGAGACCAGATGTCTCAATATTATTGGGACCATTCCGATATTAGGGGCTTTGTTTTATATAAGCAACTATACCCCTCCCCATTTCATTTTATTGAACAAAAAAAAAAAGCTTTGATCCCATGTTGTCATGTGTGAGACATAAATTTCCACATCCCTTTTCTAAGGGCCTCCTTGACCTCTTTGTTTCTCAGGCTGTAGATGAGCGGGTTGATCATGGGAGTCAAGACTGTGTAGGAAAGAGAGAAAAATTTGTGCAGGTCTCTCAGTCTCTTGGTGTTTGGTAACATATAAACAATCATCAGGGTCCCGTAGAAAACTGTCACCACAATGATGTGGGAGGAGCAGGTGGAAAAGGCCTTTTGCCTCCCGGCAGTGGAAGGGATTCTCAAGATGGTGGTGATGATACAAACGTAGGATGTCAGGGTCAACAGAAATGGGGGCAAAGTGAACACAGATGACAGCACAATATCCAAAAGTGTGACAAGGCAGGTGTTGCTGCAAGACAGTTTAACTATTGGGGTGAAATCACAGAAGAAATGGTCAATTTTGTTGGGGCCACAGAAAATTAGTTCAGAAGCCAATGATATTATGATGGAACTAGCTAGAAATCCACTTAGCCAAGACCCATCTGCTAGCTGGAGGCAAAACCTGCCGTTCATACGGGCTTCATAGTGCAGTGGTTTGCATATCGCTAGATACCGATCATAAGACATCACAGAGAGGAGATAACACTCTACACCTGTCAGAGAAGCAAAGACATATAATTGCATGAAACAACCAGTAAATGACATTTCAGTTGTCTTTGTCGAGAAACTGGCCAGCACGCTGGGCAGGATGGTGGAGCTGCAGCAGGTCTCCAAGCAGGACAGATTCCCCAGGAAGTAGTACATGGGGGTGTGAAGGTGCTGATCAGTCACAACAAGCACAATGATGAGGATGTTCCCAGCCATGGTGACAATGTAGATCACCAGAAACAGCAGGAAGAGAAGGGTCTGCAGTTCAGGGAGATTTCCGAATCCCAGGAGGATGAATTCCGTGACAGATGTTTTATTGTCCCAGCTTGCCTTTGCCATGAGATGTATCCAACAAACCCTGGAAGCAAATACAGAGAAAATCTACTTCAAATTTAGTGCATTGTCAGCAATTCATTCCATAAGTTTTAAAATCAAGACTGGTATGTTCTTTTAAAGAGCTGCTCTAGTTCAAATGTGAACTATTTTAGGGAAGTTCTATGGGCTGTCTGTGTTCAGACGAGATGGTCCCTTCTGCCCTTGGAATTTGTGAACCTATGGACGTTTCCTTTTTAAAAATTCTTCCCTTCTGGTTACAAAATGAACTGTTGGGTTTGGAAATTGCCAGGAATCTGAATTCCTATAATAGATTATTAATTTCCTCTAAAATAGTTCAACAAATTATCATTGTTTATGGATAAAAACATAAGAACGGCCATACTGTGTCAGACCAATGGTCCATCTAGCCCAGTATCCTGTCTTCCGACAGTGGCCAATGTCAGGTGCTTCAGAGGAACTGAACAGAACAGGTAATCATCAAGTGATCCATCCCCTGTTCCCCATTCCCAGCTTCTGGCAACAGAGTCTAGAGACACCATCCCTGCCCATCCTGGCTAATAGCCATTGATGGACCTATCCTCCATAAACTTATCTAGTTCTTTTTTTAATCCTATTATAGTCAGATTCAAGGCATGACATAAGGCGAGATGTTCTGGTTGTCCTGGTTATATACATGTTAATAGCTGCATGCAAAGAGCTGCAATGCAGAATAACATTGTATTGGAGCCGCAAACCCATGAAAAATGCTGCCTAATCTTTTATGCAATGACCTAGCACCTTAGCTATTACTAATTATTTAAATATATACTGGCATCTCTCTTTTTTTAGTGTATTTCTGTATAGCCTTTATTGAGTATGGTATTGAATGATATTGATAATCCATTTAAACTCTAGTATTAGTCGAAGATCTGGTCTCCATAGCTTCTCTGTTATTTTAAACATTAGTGCTAACACCATCATGTGGGATAGCATCATTGCGGGGATTGGAGATTTGAGGAGCAGGTGAGAAACAACAATCACACTCACATTTAATTGGATGTACCTTTTTCACGCAGAAATCTCCCCTATAACTGCTACATAGATTGCAATGGGTAGGACAAGGTGTCCGCCGCCAGTATTTCTAATTCTTTCATACTCACATCTCGATGTGGAATCCTGGCTCCTCATCAGGGGACAAGATGACCTCTAGGAAGTGAGGCGCTCTAGCCATTAGCTGAGCCCCATTTATAAGAAGTTACACATACACCCACAAAAGGTTATTAATAGGCATGAGGGTTGAATCCCATGTGTCCATGTTTGGGATTTATCAGGGGGGCTTTTCAGTTGATAGACCTATTGGATAGTGCTCCTATTTACCCCTCAGCATTTATGTCACTGTATCACTGTGAGGAGGGGACGGGTCTCAGAGCCCGGGCTCCAGCCCGAGCCTGAGCGTGTACACTGCAATTTGTAGCCCTGCAGCCCAAGTTCTGTGAGTCTGAATCAGCTGACCCAGGGCCTGAGACTCGGTGCTGTGGATATTTTATCACAGTATAGACATACTCTCACATTTTGCCCTGACTATAAAGTCATCTTGTGGTGTTGACTGATCCCTGGAGCCCCTCCAACTCAGCAGTTATTTCCAAAACATCAGAGTACAAACAGACACAAACGCATTGGGCTTATTATTAACTTACTTATGCTAAATTATCTTTATAATATAGGTAACGTATCCTCAGTACTAAGTCTTAATTTGGCTAAGCTAAACATTTCAGCTTTAAACCTGACAGGGGTGCTCAAACTTTTCAGGCTGTGACAACCCCCAAAAAATGTTACTTCTGCACTGCTACTTCAAACCTCTCAGGGGTTGTGACCCCCAGTTTGCAACCCCCTGCCTTAAACTCTTTTACCCATTACCTATCGTGTTTTAGTCTCATATATCCAGTCTTATAACAGATTCATTTATTAGTTACAAGCTACACCTGTACCAGTAAGTATTTAGACAGATGAAGAGAAAGACAGAGTGATAGCTATGTAGACAGACATTGGATTATAAGAAAGCTTTTCTTCCTTTTAAAAAATAAGTAAATTGGTCCCCTTGGTGGATCTGCATGAATATTTGATATTGTAGAACACTGACGTTTTGGGAATGAGCCATACACATATTCTGCTCAGGGTTTTTGTTTGTTATACTTTCCACAACAGTTTCCTGCTCTGTTCATTTTCAGACTAAACAAGCCCAGTTTTTTCAATCTTTTCCCATAGGTCATGTTTTCTAGATCCTTAATAGCTTTTGGTGATCTCCTCTGGACTTTCTCCAATTTGTGAACACCTTTCCTGAAATGTGGCACCCAGAACTGGACACAATACTGCACTTTAGGACTAATCAGCACAGAGTAGAGTGGAAGAATTACTTCCCGTGTCTTGCTTACAACACTCCTGCTAATACAGCCCAGAATGATGTTCTTTTTTTTTGTTTTTTGCAACAGTTGACTCATATTTAGCATGTGGACCACTATGACTCCCAGATTCCTTTCCACAGTACTCCTTCCTAGGCAGTCATTTCCCATTTTGTATGTGTGAACTGATTGTTCCTTCCTAAATGGAGTATTTTGCATTTGTCCTTATTAAATTTCATCCTATTTACTTCAGACCATTTCTCCAGATCATTTTGAATTTTAAGCCTATCCTCCAAAGCACTTGCAAAGCACTTTCCCAGGTTGGTATCATCTGCAAACTTTAAGTGTACTCTCTATGCCATTATCTAAATCATTGAGGAAGCTATTGAACAGAACCTGACCCAGAACTGATTCCTGCGGGACCCCACTCGTTATGACTGTGAACCACTGATAACTACTCTCTGGGAACAGTTTTCCAACCAGTTTTGCACCCACTTTATAGTGGCTCCACCTAGGTTGCATTTCCCTAGTTTTTTAATAAGAAGGTTATGTGAGACAGTATCAAAAGCCTTACTAACGTCAAGTTATACCATATCTACCACTTCCCCCCATCCACAGGGCTTATTACCCTGTCAAAGAAAGCTTTCAGGTTGGTTTGACACAATTTATTCTTGACAAATCCATGCTGACTGGTACTTAACCCCTTATTATCTTCTAGATGTTTGCAAATTGATTGCTTAATTATTTGCTCCATTATCTTTCAGAAGTTAAGCTGACTGGTCTGTAATTCCCTGGGTTGTCTTTATTTCCCTTTTTATAGATTGGCACTATATTTGCCATTTTCCTGTGCATTGATTTGATTTCCTGTGAGAATTCACTACCTCAACACTAAGAAATAAGGGATCAGCAGTCTAGTTCAGAGACAGAATGCAAAGGGAATAAATGGGCAGTTTCCGTTATTGGAAGTGTTGCCAGTGGGCTTTCACACAGTTCTGTACTAGATTCGTACCATACAGATTAGAGAGAAGGGGCAGGTTTCAGA
>NW_020692663.1:0-443 GCF_002925995.2 Terrapene triunguis
TCTGTATTCACCAGGAGTTGGTGGGAGGAAGGAGGGGGGACGGTTAATTTCTCCTTGTTTTAAGATCCAAGGGGGTTTGGATCTGTGTTCACCAGGGAATTGGTGAAAGGTTTCTCAAGGCTTCCCAGGGAGGGAATTCTTGTGATGGTGGCAGCGGACCAAAGCTAAGCTGGTAGATAAGCTTAGAAGTTTTTATGCAGGCCCCTACATTTGAACCCTAAAGTTCAAAGTGGGGATACAGCCTTGACATGGTGGCATAGCGGTGGAGATCGTTTTAACCCAAAAGCCAGTAAGAGATTTTTTTTTTTTCCTTCTAGCTGCTTGGAGAGCAGAGCTGAAGGTAGATGCATATCTTATCTCTCCTTGCCTGAAGGCAGAGGTGTTAAGTTTTTTTAACGAGGTCCTTTGTTAAGAGAAGGGTTCAAAGGGAGCAAACTTTGACT
>NW_020692663.1:543-5510 GCF_002925995.2 Terrapene triunguis
TTTTTTTTTTCTTTTTACATCCTCGGGAGTAGCTTGTTAGAAAGTCTCTGTTAACTCAGCAGCAGCCAGAGCTAAGTACATCCCAATTTCAGTCAACTGCAGAGGGGTGTGACCCAGCACAAGAAAACCAGGAAAATGACTACCAAAGAAGAAAAAGCTAAAGAGGAGGCCCACAAGAGAGCTATGGAGCTGAAAGAAAAAGAGATAGAGCTGAGAGACAGAGAAGAGAAAGCCAAAGAGGCGGCCCACAAGAGAGAGATAGAGCTGAGAGACAGAGAAGAGAAAGCCAAAGAGGCGGCCCACAAGAGAGAGATGGAGCTGAAAGAAAAAGAGATGGAACTGGAAGCAGCAAGGACTAGGCAGGGTGCATCAGACCATCCTAACAACTCCTCTCCAGGTACCACTTCCCATCCCAGGAAATTCCCTACCTACAAGGCAGGCGATGATACTGAGGCCTTCTTAGAAAATTTTGAAAGGGCCTGCCTTGGATACAACATCCCTCCACCCCAGTACATGGTAGAGCTGAGGCTGCAGCTCAGTGGACCCTTAGCAGAGGTGGCGGCTGAAATGCCTAAGGAACACATGAACAGTTATGAACTTTTTAAAAACAAGGCCAGAATCAGAATGGGGCTAACACCTGAGCATGCCCGTCGGCGGTTCAGAGCCCTAAGGTGGAAACCCGATGTGTCATTTACCCGACATGCCTACCACATTGGGAAAAATTGGGATGCCTGGATATCAGGAGCAAATGTTAAATCTACGGAAGAGTTGCCCTTCCTATTGCAAATGGAGCAGTTTTTAGAGGGTGTTCCTGAGGAAATAGAAAGGTACATCCTAGATGGGAAGCCCAAAACTGTAACCGAGGCGGGGGAGATTGGAGCCAAATGGGTGGAGGTGACAGAAAAGAAAAAAGCTAGTAGCAGTTGGAGCGAATATCAGAAGGGGCAAGCCGAAACAAAACCTTACCACCGGGGACAACCCAAGGCCCCACCCACATCCCAAGGGAAACCCCAGACGCCTTCTCACCCCACCACACCAGTCTCCATCAACCAACATCGCCCCGGTGATACCTTAGCAGGGCGATGTTTTAAATGTAATGAACTGGGACATATAAAGGCTCACTGCCCCAAGAACCCTAACCGATTACAGTTCATTACACCCCAATCACACCAAAGATCCCCAGACCCAGATGCCTCTCTCATACCCTCGGAGCGAAGGGAAACCTTGAGAGTGGGCGGAAAGAAGGTTATCGCTTGGAGGGACACTGGGGCACAAGTGTCAACTATCCACCAATCCCTAGTGGACCCCAAACTCATCAACCCGGAGGCTACAGTGACAATTCAACCCTTCGTGTCACAGTCTGTAACCTTGCCTATAGCCCAGTTGCATGTCCAGTACAAGGGCTGGGCAGGAATGTGGACTTTTGCAGTCTATGACAATTATCCCATCCCCATGCTGCTGGGGGAAGACTTGGCCAACCATGTGAAGCTAGCCAAGAGGGTGGGAATAGTCACCCGCAGCCAGGCTAAGCAAGCTTCCACCCCCATCCCTGTTCCTGAGCCGTCCACCAGGGCCCCGTCTGTGTTACTGGAGACCCAAACACAGGTGGTGGAACCGGATCCCCTGCCAACGACTGCAACAGCCGTAGTGGATCCAATCCCAGAGACCCAGCCAAAGCCAGTCCCGGAACCGGAACTGGCAACGCAACCAGCACCAGAACCATTGCCGGCACGGAGTCCAGCGCTTGCAAACCCGTCTACAACTCCAATGCCAGAGGGCACCAGCGAGCCTGAACTGGCGGAAGCAGCAGATAACCCTCCCCAAGAGGCTCAGCCAGAGCCTGAGATACCACATAGTGCACCAGCGGACAGCGGTTCACGGTCAGTGGAAACAGCCCCAGCACCTGCATCGCTTCCAGAGGGACCAAGCCCCAGTCCACAGTCCAAGGAGGAACTGATGTCTCCAGCATCAAGGGAACAGTTCCAGGCCGAGCAGGAAGCAGATGACAGCCTTCAGAAAGCTTGGGCGGCGGCACGGAGCACCCCACCGCCTCTCAGCTCTTCTAACCGATCCCGGTTTGTTGTAGAACAAGGACTTTTATACAAGGCAACTCTTTCTGGTGGGCACCAGGAAGACTGGCATCCTCAAAGACAGTTGGTGGTTCCCACTAAGTATCGGGTAAAGCTCTTGAGCTTAGCCCATGATCATCCCAGTGGCCATTCTGGGGTGAACAGAACCAAAGACCGGTTGGGGAAGTCCTTCCACTGGGAGGGAATGGGCAAGGACGTTGCTAATTATGTCCGGTCTTGTGAGGTGTGCCAACGAGTGGGAAAGCCCCAAGACCAGGTTAAAGCCCCTCTCCAGCCACTACCCATAATTGAGGTCCCATTTCAGCGAGTAGCTGTGGATATTCTGGGTCCTTTCCCAAAGAAGACACCCAGAGGAAAGCAGTACGTACTGACTTTCATGGATTTTGCTACCCGATGGCCAGAAGCTGTACCCTTAAGCAACACCAAGACTAAAAGTGTGTGCCAGGCATTAGCAGACATTTTTGCCAGGGTAGGTTGGCCCTCCGACATCCTTACAGATTCGGGAACTAATTTCCTGGCAGGGAACATGAAAAACCTGTGGGAAGCTCATGGGGTGAATCACTTGGTTGCCACCCCTCATCACCATCAAACCAATGGTCTGGTGGAGAGGTTTAACGGAACTTTGGGGGCCATGATACGTAAATTCGTAAATGAACACTCCAATGATTGGGACCTAGTGTTGCAGCAGTTGCTTTTTGCCTACAGGGCTGTTCCACATCCCAGTTTAGGGTTTTCACCATTTGAACTTGTGTATGGCCGCGAGGTTAAGGGGCCATTACAGTTGGTGAAGCAGCAATGGGAGGGGTTTACGCCTTCTCCAGGAACTAACATTCTAGACTTTGTAAGCAACCTACAAAACACCCTCCGACACTCTTTAGCCCTTGCTAAAGAAAACCTAAAGGATGCTCAGGAAGAGCAAAAGGCCTGGTATGATAAACATTCCAGAGAACGGTCCTTCAAAGTAGGAGACCAAGTCATGGTCTTAAAGGCGCTCCAGGCCCATAAAATGGAAGCGTCGTGGGAAGGACCATTCACGGTCCAGGAGCGCCTAGGAGCTGTTAACTATCTCATAGCCTCCCCCACCTCCAACATAAAGCCTAAGGTATACCATGTTAATTCTCTTAAGCCCTTTTATTCCAGAGAATTAAACGTTTGCCAGTTTACAGCCCAGGAAACAGATGACGCGGAGTGGCCCGCAGGTGTCTACTACGAAGGAACAAGGAATGGTGGCGTGGAAGAGGTGAACCTCTCCACGACCCTGGGACGTCTGCAGCGACAGCAGATCAAGGAGCTGTGCACAAGCTTTGCACCGATTTTCTCAGCCACTCCAGGACGGACCGAACGGGCATACCACTCCATTGACACAGGTAATGCTCACCCAATTAGAACCCCACCCTACCGGGAGTCACCTCATGCCCAAGCGGCTATACAAAGGGAGATCCAGGACATGCTACAGATGGGTATAATCCGCCCCTCTAACAGTGCATGGGCATCTCCAGTGGTTCTAGTTCCCAAACCAGATGGGGAAATACGCTTTTGCGTGGACTACCGTAAGCTAAATGCTGTAACTCGTCCTGACAACTATCCAATGCCACGCACAGATGAGCTATTGGAAAAATTGGGACATGCCCAATTCATCTCTACTTTAGACTTAACCAAAGGGTACTGGCAAGTACCACTAGATGAACCCGCTAAGGAAAGGTCCGCCTTCGTCACCCAGGCAGGGGTGTATGAATTCAATGTACTCCCTTTCGGGTTGCGAAATGCACCCGCCACCTTCCAAAGACTTGTAGATGGACTCTTAGCGGGATTGGGAGAATCTGCAGTTGCCTACCTCGATGATGTGGCCATTTTTTCTGATTCATGGACAGAACACCTGGAGCACCTGGGAAAAGTCTTCGAGCGCATCCGACAGGCAGGACTAACTGTTAAGGCTAAAAAGTGTCAAATAGGCCAAAACAGAGTGACGTACCTGGGGCACCAGGTGGGTCAAGGAACTATAAATCCCCTACAGGCCAAAGTGGATGCTATCCAAAAGTGGCCGGTTCCAAAGTCAAAGAAACAGGTCCAATCCTTCTTAGGCTTGGCCGGATATTATAGGCGATTTGTACCACACTACAGCCAAATCGCCGCCCCGCTGACAGACCTAACCAGAAAGAAACAGCCAAATGCAGTTCAGTGGACTGATAAGTGTCAAAAGGCCTTTAACCAGCTTAAGGCAACACTCATGTCTGACCCTGTGCTAAGGGCCCCAGACTTTGACAAACCGTTCCTAGTAACCACAGATGCTTCCGAGAGAGGCGTGGGAGCAGTTTTAATGCAGGAAGGACCGGATCAAGAATTCCATCCTGTCGTGTTTCTCAGCAAAAAACTGTCTGAGAGGGAAAGTCACTGGTCAATCAGCGAAAAGGAATGCTACGCCATTGTGTACGCGCTGGAAAAGCTACGCCCATATGTTTGGGGACGGCGTTTCCAACTACAAACAGACCATGCTGCGCTACAGTGGCTTCATACCGCCAAGGGAAATAACAAAAAACTTCTTCGATGGAGTTTAGCTCTCCAAGATTTTGATTTTGAAATACAACACATTTCGGGAGCTTCTAACAAAGTGGCTGATGCACTCTCCCGGGAAAGTTTCCCAGAGTTAACTGGTTAACAATTGTTCTTGGAATGAAACATATTGTTAGTTTTTATATAATCAGTAGTATGTCTAAAGATACATGTGTCTTATTAACTCTGTTTTCTCCTAGAACTCCAGGAAGAAATCACAGCCAGTGTGGAACCGAACGTCCAACACTATCTGTGATTTGGGGGGCGTGTCATAACTATTAAGGGAAGGGTAACAGCTCTCTGTGTACAGAGACTCCAAATCCTTTT
>NW_020692664.1:0-2505 GCF_002925995.2 Terrapene triunguis
CCGCAGGTGCCAAGTGCTC
Organism: Terrapene triunguis; assembly: GCF_002925995.2. Taxonomy (NCBI): domain Eukaryota; kingdom Metazoa; phylum Chordata; order Testudines; family Emydidae; genus Terrapene; species Terrapene triunguis. Next base: position 20 of record NW_020692664.1, read on the forward strand.
TCCTTCCTTCGGGAGGGGGGGTACTCTGTGATTTTCCTGCAGGAGACCCATACGGCTCCGGCCGTCGAGGCTAGCTGGCGGCTGGAGTGGGGAGATGGAGTTTATTTTAGCCACCTCAGCGCCCACTCAGCTGGAGTGGCCACCCTGTTCTCCCCGGGGCTGCGGCCTGAGGTGCTGGGGGTTGCCGAGGTTGTGCCGGGCCGCCTGCTGCACGTCCGGGCCCGTGTGGAAGGGCTAGTTCTAAATTTGGTCAATGTTTATGCCCCGAACAAGGGCCCGGACCGCGTGCCTTTCTATCGGCGGGCGGCGGCCTTCCTCGGCACTCTGGATTCTCGCGAGTGCCTGGTCCTGGGCGGGGACTTTAACACCACCCTCGAGGACCGGGACCGCTCAGGGCTTGAGACTTCCCAGGCGGCCGCGGGCGTCCTCAGGGAGATTGTAGACCGTCACTCCCTGGTGGACGTCTGGCGCGACCACCACCCGGACGACGATACCACCTTCACCTATGTCCAGGTGGAGGATGACCGGTCGCACCACTCCCGGTTGGACCGGATTTATTTGTCCCGCCTTCATCTGGCACGGGCCCATGCCTCCAGCGTCCGGCCGGCCCCGTTCTCGGATCACCATTTGGTGTCCGTAACGGCCTCTCTCAGTTCCGAGCGGCCAGGGCCGGCCTATTGGCATTTTACTAATAGTTTGCTGGAGGACGTGGACTTCGTGGCTACCTTCCGGGAGTTTTGGTTGACCTGGCGGGAGCAGCGGCGCGCCTTTCCCTCGGCGCGGCGGTGGTGGGATGTAGGGAAGGTCCGCGCACGGCTCTTTTGCCGGAACTACACCCGGGGCGCCAGCCGGCGGAGGGGTGCGCTGATGGGGCAGTTGGAGCGGGAGGTCTTGGAGCTGGAGAGGCGTCTGGCCTCCAGCCCCGAGGATCCACCCCTCTGCGAGGCGTACCGGGAGAAGCGGGAGGAGCTCCGGGCCCTGGAAGACCACCGGGCCCGGGGCGCGTTCGTTCGATCCCGCATCCGTCTCCTTCGGGAGATGGATCGCGGCTCCCGCTTCTTCTATGCCCTGGAGAAAAGGAGGGGGACCAAAAAGCATGTCACCTGCCTCCTGGCGGAGGACGGCTCCCCCCTTACGGATCCGGAGGAGATGCGTGGAAGGGCCAGGGCCTTCTATGCCGCTCTTTTTTCCCCGGATCCGACCGACGCCGAGGCCCGCAGGGTGCTCTGGACCGGGCTCCCGACGGTCAGCGCGGGTGACCGAGACCGGCTGGAGTTGCCTCTCTCCCTAGCCGAGTTCTCGGAAGCCCTCCGGCTCATGCCCACCAACAAATCGCCGGGCATGGACGGGCTGACCGTGGAGTTCTACCGCGTGTTCTGGGATGTCCTCGGCCCAGACCTCGTCACCGTCTGGACCGAGTCCTTGCTAAGCGGGGTCCTCCCTCTCTCGTGCCGGCGAGCTGTGCTCGCCTTGTTGCCGAAGAAGGGGGACCTTCGCGATTTACGGAATTGGCGTCCCCTCTCGCTCCTCAGCACAGACTATAAGGTCGTAGCGAAGGCTATCTCGCTGCGGCTGGGGTCCGTGCTGGCGGACGTGGTCCATCCCGACCAGACCTACACCGTCCCGGGCCGGAGTATTTTTAATAACCTATACCTGGTCCGTGACCTTTTAGAGCTCGGGCGTCGGGATGGTCTGTCGTTCGCCCTCCTGTCCCTGGACCAGGAGAAGGCGTTCGACAGGATGGACCACGGGTATCTCCTGGGCACCCTGCGGGCTTTCGGCTTCGGGCCCCAGTTTGTAGGCTTTCTCCGGGTGCTGTACGCTGAAGCGGAGTGTTTGGTCCGGCTCAACTGGGCCCTGACCGAGCCGGTCAGCTTCGGGCGGGGAGTGCGTCAAGGGTGCCCCCTCTCGGGCCAGCTGTACGCTCTGGCGATCGAGCCCTTCCTCTGCCTCCTCCGCCGGAGGATGGCGGGGTTGGTGCTTCGGGAGCCGGAGATGCGGCTGGTCCTGTCGGCGTACGCCGACGACGTGCTCCTCGTGGTCCAGGACCCAGAAGATCTGGTGCGGGTGGAGGCCTGCCAGGCCGTTTATTCGGCGGCCTCCTCCGCCCGGGTCAACTGGGTCAAGAGCTCTGGCCTGGTGGTCGGGGACGGGTGGCAGACCAGCTCCCTCCCACCCGCGCTTCAAGCCATTCGGTGGAGCGCGGGTCCGCTGCTCTATCTTGGCGTTTATCTTTCCGCCACGCATCCTTCTCCGCCGGAGAACTGGCAGGATTTGGAGGCCAGGGTGGGTGGGCGGTTGCGGAGATGGACTGGACTACTCCAGTGTCTCTCCCTGCGCGGGAGGGCGCTGGTGCTGAACCAGCTCGTCCTGTCCATGCTTTGGCACCGACTCAACACCCTAAGCCCGGCCCCGGGGATCCTGGCCAGGCTCCAGAGAATGGCCCTGGAGTTTTTCTGGCCGGGACTGCACTGGGTCTCTGCAGG
>NW_020692665.1:0-1772 GCF_002925995.2 Terrapene triunguis
GAAGAGAAGAGAGTTACCTCACAAGTGGAGAACCAGTATTGACAGGGCCAATTCAGTCAGGGTGGATGTAGCCAACTCCCAATAATTGATGAGGAGGTGTCAATACCAAGAGAGGGAAAATTGCTTTTGTAGTGAGCCAGTCACTCCCAGTCCCTCTTCAAGCCCAAATTAATGGTGTTAAGTTTTCAAATGAATTGTAGCTCAGCAGTTTCTCGTTGAAGTCTGTTTTTGAAGTTTTTTTGTTGAAGTATGGCTACTTTTAAATTTGTTATAGAATGTCCAGGGAGATTGAAGTGTTCTTCTACTGGCTTTTGTATGTTACCGTTCCTGAGGTCCGATTTGTGTCCATTTATTCTTTTATGTAGAGTCTGTCCGGTTTGGCCAATGTACATGGCAGAGGGGCATTACTGGCACATGATGGCATATATCACATTAGTAGATATGCAGGTGAATGAGCCCCTGATGGTGTGGCTCATGTGGTTGGGTCCTATGATGGTGTCGCTAGAGTAGATATGGGGACAGAGTAGGCAACGGGGTTTGTTACAGGGATTGGTTCCTGCGTTAGTGTTTCTGTGGTGTGGTGTGTATTTGCTGGTGAGTATTTGCTTCAGGTTGGGGGGCTGTCTGTAAGTGAGGACTGGCCTGTCTCCCAAGGTCTGTGAGAGTGAGAGATCGTTTTCCAGGATAGGTTGTAGATTGTTGATGATGTGCTGGAGAGGTTTTACCGTGGGGCTGTATGTGCTGGCCAGTGGTGTTCTGTTATTGTCCTTGTTGGGCCTGTCTTGTAGTAGGTGACTTCTGGGTACCTGTCTTGCTCTGTCAATCTGTTTCCTCACTTCCCCAGGTGGGTATTGTAGTTTTAAGAATGCTTGATAAAGATCTTGTAGGTGTTTTTCTCTGTCTGAGGGATTAGAGCAAATGCTGTTCTATCTTAGGGCTTGGCTGTAGACAATGGATTGTGTGATGTGTCCTGGATGGAAGCTGGAGACATGTAGGTAAGTATAGCAGTCAGTAGGTTTCTGTATAGGGTGGTGTTTATGTGACCATCATTTATTTGCACTCTAGTGTCCAGGAAGTGGATCTCTTGTGTAGACTGGTCCAAGCTGAGGTTGATGGTGGGGTGAAAATTGTTGAAATCCAGGTGGAATTCTTCAAAGGCCTCCTTCCCGAGGGTCCATATGATGGAGATGTCATCAATGTAGTGCAAGTAGAGGAGGGGCGCTAGGGGACGAGAGCTGAGGAAGTGTTGGTCTAAGTCAGCCATAAAAATGTTGGCATACTGTGGGGCCATGCGGATACCCATATCAGGTCTGTATTGTAATTTAAATGAATTACACAGAGTTCTATGTTAACATGCCTCGTAAGGAATCTATTTGTAAAAAAAAAAAAATTACCAGAATCTTTTTTTTTTTTTTTTTGTATTGTTACAGACATACTCGCTGACAGATATTTTGAAATAAATTACCAAAATAATCATAAGTGGCATGATTCTATGGTGTTATTTTGACAAATAAAATATGCAGACATTTGCAGAATTTTCAAATATTGTGTGCAGAATTTTTAATGTTTTGGCACAGAATTCCCCCAGAAGTACCAGATGTAAGATCATGTGTCATTTATTCCTTTTCTGGCAGCTGTTATTTATTCTCCGCTATTAAGAGACTCGGTGTTGTGTATTCCACTCTGACGTGGTGTATCAGTGTCATCCATGGAACTGAAGTTAGAAGGTCATATGCTGTGTTCAGTGCTAGACGGAAATCTGTTGATTTCAA
>NW_020692666.1:0-3796 GCF_002925995.2 Terrapene triunguis
CTAGCATGGCTGTGGCTGGCCCACGTCAGCTGACTCAGGCTTGGGGGACTCGGGCTGCAACCTGAGCTCTAGGACATTCCCCCTTCACAGGGCCCCAGCCCGAGCCCAAACATCTACACAGCAATTTTTCAGCTCCGGAGCCCGAGCCCTGCGAGCCAATAGTCACTAAGTTTTTTATTCCTGTGTAGACATTCCCAGAGAGAGCCTGGGCAGCAGGGCAGGCACTCACCTTGGCATGGCAGACTAAGGAAACGGTCAGGACAGTGTCCCTGGTCCTGCTTCCCTACCCTGGGCACCCTGAGCAATCACTCACCCAGCTCCCAGTCTCCTGCTCCAGAGAGGAAATGCCGGCCCCCTTCACAATGATGTGGCTTCGCCCAGCCCAGTTCAATTCCCTGCCTCCAGGTACATCCTCTCCCCAGTGCCCAGGGGGCTGGGACACAGGAAGAGCAAAACCTGGGCTGCCCTATTTCACACTCTCCCCAGGCACTGAGGAAGTATTGTCTTGGGGGGGGGAGGGGACATAGATCAGCCCCCACAATATTTCCACTGCAGAGGCGCTAGCCCCCACTGGCCCTCCAGTTCCGCCACCCCAGTACTGCTTTCCCACAGAATACTGGATCACATTCAAGGTTTCTGTCCTTATTTTCAAGGCACTCCGTGGCTTGATATCTACAGCACTGCCTAAGGCCCCAGGACAAAAATAATGTTTAGCAACTAAGCTCCTCTCTACAATAAATATCAAGCTCCTGTGCCTGGGAGACGTAACTTTCTCTGGGTCCGATATGAAACTGTGCAATGAACTCCCCCAGAAACTACACAAACCTTATCACCTTCCACTCCAAGAGAAAGACGCATTTCTTTGAGCTGCCGTCTCTAACAGATACATAACAAAATGCACGTTAAAAAGCCATCACGTATGCTCCCCGCCCTCCAGAGAAAACCTACCAAAAAAAGACAGTCCACTGGACTCGTTTCTCCCCTCAGGGAGAGGATCAGAGAATAAACACCACATGACAGATGTTAGTAACGATGCTTAACGTGCTAGCGGAAGGTGCTCAGATACGACGTTCATAAGCAGGGTATAAGAACCTATATCATAACAGAAGTAATGAAATGGAAATAACATTTAAATTAGACAAATACCTGTTTCCAACATACTGCATTTAACAGACAAAGCACACAAAGCGTTCAAGTTTGTTGTGGTTGCAGAAAAAAAACATAGACATGCAGTGTTTTAGTAGATAACCAAATAATCTTATGTTGAAATATTTTTGCATGCAGTGTAGTTGTAGCTATCTCAGTCCCAGGATATTGGAGAGACAAGGTGGGTGAGGTAATATCTTTTATTGTACTCGGGGCCGGCTTTAGGCACCAGCGTTCCAAGCACGCTGACCCCCTTTTTTTTCTTTTGCTTGGGGCGGCAAAAAACCTGGAGCCGGCCCTGATTGGACCAACTACTGTTGGTGAGACAGACAAGCTTTCAAGCCACACAGAGCTCACCCACCTTCTCTCTCTAATGAAACGTTTTTGTTCATGACATGGAAGAAAAAAGAAGAAATAACCCATAGAAGTAATTTATATTCTCAATTTAATATCATAAACTTCTACCCTACTCTCTCAGATGACATTTAATCAGAAGTTTAACCACACCACCTTTAACCACACACCTGACATTTAACCACACCACCTGCATACTTTTGGGTACAGGAAAATATTTTTCTATAAAAATATATACCTTTGAAGATCAAATTACATTTTGATTCATTCATATGGAAATCATGTTCTGTGGTAATTTGATGCTTTGTGGAATCCGGATTTACATCGTAAGAACTGAATAGCAAGAAAGGAGAGAACATTTGCTGAATAAAATATGTTCACATAACAAACAACTTGAATTTAAAGTAGTTTTTTTTTTTTAAAGATGGAGCCTTTTATAAAACTAGAACTGTTTAAAGAAAAAATTGGAGGCTGAATATTAGGAAAATATTTTGATTGTAAGATGTATTAACCAGTGGAATTCTCTACCAAGCACAATGGTAGAAGCATTACTGTTTTGGAATTTTACAGCTAGCAAGGACAAGATACTTAAAACATTGTTTCCTTCTGTAAAATGCTTCTCAAAATAAAACAAATCATATTTGCAAAATCTTATGTCCCTTATACTTTTCAAGAACGTAAAAAATTCTCACAGGGATTACGTTTTAACAATACAGAAAAACAATATTCAGCATCAGGCATTTCATTTTTAGGTGTATATGTGTACCCTTCACCAAGAGGGATAAGTGTTGTACAAGTAAATTTCACAAAACAAGCAATATTTTTGCCATGGGAACGAGGTCTCTTAGGGTATGTCTACACTACCGCGGTAGTTCAACGGCTGGCAATCGAACTTCCGGGTTCGATTTATCGCGTCTGGTCTGGACGCGATAATTCGAACCAGGAAGTGCTCGCCGTCGACTGCGGTACTCCACCTCAGCGAGAGGAGTACCGCGGAGTCGACGGGGGAGCCTGCCTGCCGCGTGTGGACCGCGTCTGAACCGCGGTAAATTCGAACTAAGGTATGTCGACTTCAGCTACGTTATTCACGTAGCTGAAGTTGCGTACCTTAGATCGAATTGGGGTGTTAGTGTAGACCAGGCCTTAGTCAGAATGTTATTCCCACACAGAGTCACTTCTGTATAAGTATAATTTATCTTGCAGACTCAACAACTCAATAAAAGCAAGAACAGATTAGTATTTAATTTGCTTTTTTTGTCTGATGAGCATATATTTTGCTACCTATATTTTGCCAGCAATATACAAACAAGACTGCAGTAACCACATTTAGGTTGGTTCTCTTTCAATATTGTTCACAGTGAAATTCTAGCACTCACTAGATTTCATAGCATGGAAGAAATTGAACATGACAACACGACGCATGAGAGTCAACAACATTGGATTAACTTCTACTACAGTAAAAGCCCATTTCTGCTGGGTATCTTCGCTTATGAACTGCCAACACTGGATATTTTATTCAAATGACATTGCAAACTGGGCTTCTGAATATAAAGCTTATCTTAAACAAGCTACCTGTTTGATGACCATGACAAAATGGAACAGGATTGCAGGATCATAAACTTCACTTCAGTGGGATAAAGTCCAATAGTCCACACTATTAAATAAGCCTCCTTAAAAACACTCACTAGAATGAAACATTTAGTGAGAAATGAGAAGGAAAGTTGGAAATTCTAGAAGTCAGAATGGATTTCTGAAGAATTTCGTTCTACATGTTTAGGAGGGCATTGTACCAATTATTGTTTGTAGGTTGCTGCAGTCTATTAGCTTAGTCAGGGCTTGGACATCACTGGCTTTCCTTGTATGGATTCCAGGGAGTGTCATACTAGAAATCTCATTCACCATATAAACAATACCGGGTAGGTGCTTTTATAAATTCAGTTGTAAGCTATGTTTATGCGGGAAGGCAAATATGCAAATCTTTTCACAACAGTTGAGTAACCAAGTTAATCAGTAAAAGGCAGACTTCACACAATCCAACATGTCAATAGCAAAATTAATCTTTAATTAAAATAAAAAATTAGATTAAAAATAGACTAGATATTAGGTGTAAGTCAAAGGCATCTCAGTATAAATGAACCCCAGGGGAATATTATTCAAGTGACTATGTTATAAAGCAAAGCAACTATTTAAAAAGCCTTTACACAATATTATCTGGCAGTGATACAAAGAAATCCTGTTCTGTGAGAACACAACTTCATGAGCAGTTCTACACAAATCCCATTTTGGGTTTTTAATT
>NW_020692667.1:0-6032 GCF_002925995.2 Terrapene triunguis
ACAATTACTGGGTTCCACATATTAATAGTTCTTTATCTCTTCGTTCAGTGATATTTAACATCATCATATTAGCACTCTGTTTTGGGGTAGTCACCTGGGTGGCATACCTTACACAATTCTGGATACAACAGGAGATTAACTGAAAACATACAAAAATCATTAGGATTCCACACAGGATAGTCAGGGCTCCCTGAAACAACCAGTTTCCTATGCCAGAGAAATTGAATAGGTTACTTAGCCACTTCCATAAAGAACTTGGCTCTTCATGGGGAAGAGATGCAATTTGTTCTAAGTGACTAGCGCGATCTAGTACCTCATTGGTGTCGTCAGGTATGAACACACAACATTATTTTCCAATGAGAGCACAGGTCCCTCCTTTGGCCGCCAGCACTATGTCCAGTGCCTGACGGTTTTGGAGGGCCATCTGTCGGATCGCCCCTGTTTCTTTGGCCAGGGTCTTTAAACTCTCTCCGGTTTCATTTGCCATTATTTCAACTACTGCTTGTAACCTTAGGAGCCTTTTTGCATGGTGTATTACTCCCCCAAGTGGGATAAGGGAACTGCCAATGGCCTCTTCCCAGGTCAAGGGGCTTATGTTATTTACATACCATTGGCCATCTGATAAGTCCCTTCTTCTTCGCCTGAAATTACGCAGGCGTTCACGTGGGAAGGACCCCAGCACTCGGAATTGTGGGAAGAGTCGAGCGGGATAACAGATACCTGACCAGTTAGCTGGTAACACAGTATAAGCTTTGGTCCCACAAACCCAATGATGGCCTATTAAGGCTGGGAAGGGTCGGTTGCACCCATTTGTCACATAGGTGCCTACAAAGCAGGAGTAATATCCTCCGAAGGGCACAGGGTAATTCTCCTTACAAGGAGTGGTGTTATTTGCATGGCATTGAAAGATTGTATTGTTTCCACTAAGATTACTGTAGGGGGAACATGAAATTGATTTTTCTGTTTGATCCCAGGTTGAGAAAAAATTCATATCCCCATACCCGGCCTGCCACTCTTTAGTTTTGTTCGAATAATCCCATACACCATTTGCCACAATATGCTGAAGGCAACGACTTTTTCCCAGATCCAGCCCTGTCCCATTACACACCCAACACCAATGACCTTTTCCCTCCACCACACTTATCCATTTAGATACATTTATTCCCACTGCTTCCCAAGTGTCATTGCTGTTCCATGTTTTGTTAAACGGACGAGGTCCTCCAGTGAGCTCTGGGGAATTGAGTGGGATTGCCAGGACAGGAACACCAGCTTGAGAGTGAGCTGGGATGTGGCTGCAGACCCAGCAATTAGAAATATTAAGAGTCTGAGCTATCCACACTTGCTGCTGGATAAAAGAATTGTCATTGTGGACTCCCCAGACCTTAAGACACCAGCAGCCAAGGAACAGGCGCCACCAGAGGTGCATGTTGGAGGCAAGGCCCTTCCGGTTCTGACAACCTCAACTGAGGGAACCGCAGTCACGGTTTTACATCCACCAGGCAGCAGGCGCTAGGCTCACTACTGCTTCTTTTTGGGCCTTGCTTTAGGTCCTCGTCTGCTTCTGGCAACCCTTACGAGAGCGTAGATGGTAAGGTATTGCAGGCTGTTCCTCTATGTCTTCTTCTGGAGTCAAAATTGACTCTGTGTGGTCCTGAGGTGATTGGTTTGCTGGGGGGTGCCTTCTTACACTGCGAAGCCTGTATGCACGCTGTGATGCCAGACAGTTTAACAGCCATCTGGATAGTAAGCAGTACCTGATGATTCTTTGATGTCCTTTAAGTCTCTTTACTACTTCTTCCTTGACTCTGGCTATAACAATGGCCTTCACACCTTATCTTTTCCTGATGCATACATTCCTTATTCACACAGATTGTGAATACAAACAGTAGTATTTTATATCGAGCAAAAAGGCATTGCAAATTAAACCTTGCTAAGTTTTACAATCAATAACCAAGACAATTTACATTGAGACCCAGGCCTTCAATGTTCCTCTAATCTACTTAACATAGACACAATAGAGAATCCTGTTTCTTACTTACTAAACCTTAAAACAAAGAAATGTATATTTAACTAGAGGCCTACTTTGTAATATATATAGGAAACCATAGTAGACATTATAACTTATTCTAAAACAAAAGGGTGACCATAATCAGTCATAAGGATTGTTCTGGTCTGTCATTCCTTTCTGCTATTCAAAAAAGGTGGCTGACAGGATGAAATCAAATCATACATTAATTCTTATGGGACATTATAAAATCCTGCTCCTACATATCCCCCTTTTGACACTAAGATTATTAATCGCCAGTGTCACTTCTTATTTAGTCCACATAATAGAAAATACTGGGAGGTGATTTGGGCCTGTGGCTCTAGCTTTGCATACATTTGTTTTATCCAACAGCACATTTCAAACGTTACAATTAAACACATACAATTTAAAATAAAAAAAACAATTAGGGTTAGTAACATTAGTATGCCAGTAGTTGTGGGAGACCATTCAGAAAATATATTATACCAATGGTAAGCTGTTATGTCTTTCTGCAGTGGCAATTCTTAACATGTTGCCATTTGCATGTATAATATGAATGGTTCAGTTTCCCACATTGCCTTTTTGTTTGTTTTAGGAACTATGTTACCTTTTTACCTTTTGTAAACACATTACTTACATTACATTTACATTTGTCTATTGGAAAGTTGCTAACACTTCAATTCTTTTAAAACACTTTCCCCCCCAAGAATTAACACATACACATAGCCCATTATACAGTACTTTGGTCTCATTATTCATTTTATCCCACATACAGGATCCTAGTGAGATGTCTTTACTACAGGGCTTTGGAGCAACAGGCATGGATAAGCATACCCACTTTTATTTGTTTCTTATTAGGTTGTCCTGTAGCTGATATTAGCTTTTTCTGAAAGACAAAAATAACATTTTTCTACCCCTTTTGGGGTGGCATTCATTATTGCTTAAAATATTCCTTTCTTTTACAAATACCCTTGCTGATTGCAGGCAAAACAAGAGGAATTACCTCCATATTTTCCTGTGTTTTTGTTCTATAGGCAGGCCAGGTTTCAATGGCTTCTATCTTTTAAGAGTTATGGGGAAATTATCCCACTGTTCAGTCCATTAAATCCATGAGGTGGTGTACCTCAGTTTTCCCTTTACAGCAGACCAAGTTTACAATGTCTTTCCTGCTGTATTAAGCTTTAAGTTTGTTCACAGGTAACTGCTGAAAAGCATCATTACCATAAAGGATTTTTTTTTTTTTCAAAAATCATACACACTATACATTGTTACAGGGGTACTTCTTACCTTTAATTAAAATAAATTTAATGTTATCTTGTTATACCATGGTTTTTATTTAGACAATTTGTTTGCTGACCAGGTATGTTCTTTATCTGCAACTTCTTTGTGCTGGCAGATCTCTCACTTCCTTTATCAGTTAGGTAATTTGCATCAACACAGGCTTGGCTTTTGGATTCAAAGCCATCAGCAGAGCTCAGAGACTCTGTCTTAAAAGGAACACAATTAACTTTTACCAGAGTTTTGATTACTTTTAACTCTTGCTTCCAAAACACACAGAGAGCTGAAACAGAAAACACAGTCTATTGTGGCTCCTTTAGAGCCCTAATAGGATTTTAATTAAGTAGCATGTTTTGTTTGCATTTCTTTTACCCCCTCTATAATATACACTGCACATGTCTGCACATTCCTTCCATACTTCAACTTTTAAAACATTAGCCATATTAATTTTTACATAAGGTGTAACTGTTTCTTTTGTTCTTACAGAGTTTTATGTACCTTTATCAAAGTGACAGTCTGATTACACAGAGCCATTTTAAGGCTCAGTGTTTCTAACATTGCTTCTTTTTGTTTTGTGCACCTCACCCCTGCTGTTGCTTCAGAGGGCCACTATCTTTATTCTTTTACTACAGCTTTCATTTGCTATTTTGTTACAAAAACAAACAAACAGAATCCAGAATCTCTCCCTATTCTTCTGATTTTGACTGCCCTGCTGCAGTCATGACTTGGTCTTTATTTGAAAACATTTAAATTTTGTAAAGAATCAAGTTACCCCTTAAGGGTTAAATACCAAATCTCAAAGCCAACCAACACTGATTCTGTGTCTGGCAAAAAGGTCTGTCAGTTTTGCAGCTTTGAATTAAAGAGTCAAATGGATTTTTAGTGGCATTATAAACAAAACAAAACCAATTTATCTTAAACTTACAAAACAGGAGTTTTACAAACCTCACATATTCCCACAGACAGACAGACAGATACATACACATTTTCTCTCCCTTAACATCCCTCTTACACTGCTTTGTTTTTACATAGCTGTACATAGATTACATTACCTTTATACATTTGGGGCAGTTAAGTTCCAATAGAACCCCCCCCATGTTCTTTTAGCAAATTTGACTCAATTGTCCATAGTCAAATGATTTTAATTAGATAGTCTCTTTACTTGGATTATTTACAGACATGCTTTTGGAAAAGGGCCCATTTTCCCTTCAGAATGGCTGCAAAGAAACCAAGAATTCTTTTAACAAGGTCCTTTTTAACATTTTTACAAGGTTTAACTACTTAATTCTTTTCAGCCTCTGTAGAGTTAACTTTTCACTCTTTCCTTAAATCACTTGTTTATTTCCCAAAATGACACCTTTATCAACTCAGATTTCACCATTTTAAGTATTGTTCCAGGGGTTCATGCTTGCACTTACTCCTGACACTATGCCCTTAGGGCTTCCAACCTGTTTTTCAGTTTCTTTATCTGTTGCTTGCCTGCTTGTCTGGGCCCGATCCTGATTTTTCCAATGAACGATTTTTGTGAGTGATATTGTGGTCATTTCACAATTTTGAAAGAAATGTTTAAGGAAAGGGACCAGGAAGGGTGGGGGCTAGTTGAGGAGCCCACCCTCCTTGCTGAATTGGTAATGGAACACTAAAGAATCAGTTTCTGAGGCAGACAACAAAGGGGAACAGAACAAGGGGCATTTTATCCTTTTTACAATGAGATGAGAGTATGTAGGGGGTTGGAATCGATCCGGGGTTGTTGGGGGTTTTTTTTGTCAGAGAACAGGGTGAAGGGGAGCGCTCAGTCTGGTGGTGGGAGAGGAGGCTTTTAATAAAGCTTTTAAGTTATTATTTGAATATTTGAGAGAGGCGAGTTTTAATTTTGTCCACCTACGATTTGCCTCTTCCCACCACTGCATGAAACAATCAGCCTCTCCTCTGGCCAATTTAGTTTTAGATTGGCCGAGTTTGTCTTTTAAGACGTCTACTCGGTCCTTGTCCCAAGATCCTAACAGTGGCCACTGAGTTTTGGGATCTCCCTGAGTTAGCCTAGACCATTTTTCCAGAAATTTACAGGAGTCCGGACCCTTCCTAAAATACATAAAATGAGCCGGCGTTCCTTTAGGGAACTGTCCCGACTTAGACGTCTGGTTACCCATACAGGAGGACTTTACACACACCAATCACACAAGAAGGAAATTCGGGTTCGTCAGAGCGATGCCCGGTGCAACACACAAAAGGAGCCCACAGGCTACTGACTCAATCGCCCTTGCTTTCACACCAAGGGTTTTACCCAAGGTGCGGTGCGGCTGCGATTGTGCAGATTTCACTCACTCAGACCGCGGGGACAGGAACCCCTTGGTCAGCCGATCCCCGGACGGAGATGGCACCCAGACTCAAACACTCCACAGGAGGACGGATAGACACAGAGACAGGACAGTCCTCAGTCCGGACAAAACACAGAAATAATTACCTGACCAGATTCCTGATGTCAGATCCCGGGATCCCTACCAGAACAGAGTGGGAACCAACAGGTTCGATGGCGTAGACCTCACTCTGGTCGTGCGCCCTTCCATTCAGTAGGAGGACCGCTCGGGCCAAATGCCCAGGTGCCGGCTGCCACGGTCATCCTACAAAAATGGTCAGGAATCACACGGCCCCAGTGAAGACGGTTGCCATCTCGGTGGAACCTCCAAATTGTCAAAGTTAGACTCAGGACTCATAGTTTGTCAGACCA
>NW_020692668.1:0-1433 GCF_002925995.2 Terrapene triunguis
TGACTCTTTGTGTGTCGGAAGCAATGAGTGTGGCACTCTCACTGAACCGACAGAGGGCGACGATGCTCGGAGCGAGACAGCAGAAGAATAAAGCGGCAACGATGGGCATAACGATGATGATTGTGTTGTGTTTTATTCCTTAGATCTGGTGCCACCGCCCATCCCTTTAGCCTTGTAGTTTACCAAGGGTAAAACTAACCATCTGTTCAGATACAAGGGAGTGTTTGTGTTCATTTCCGCTAGCTACACAGGGGTTTGATGTTGCTGCTTTCAATCCTCCAGCTCTGCCGGGATAAGGAACAATTCAGGCCGTCACTGAACTGAAGGAGGGAGACGATTTTCTGACAGGGAGGGACGCCTCCTCTTCAAGGTGTTTGGCAGGCAGCCTCCTTCCCATGTCTGTCCCGACAACACCCAGTTGAAAAGGGACCCTCCCCAGCCCTCCTCAGCCCAGTGAAAATGAGGGGTGAGTGAGCGTGGGGGAGAGCGAGCGACAGAGGAAAAAGGAGTGAGCGGGCTGGGACCTCGGCGAAGGGGCGGGGCAAGGGTGGTCAGTTTTGTTGGGTCAGAAAGTTGGCAACCCTAGATCCAGGGGAAACAAACACCCAACGAGCCTGGCCAGGGGCAGGACATCAGCTTTGAGGGGAGGGGTGGGGGTGGCAGTGACATCACAAAGGCCTGTTGCAGGAACTCAGCCTATTGGGCAAAGGTGGTGGGGAGGGGGTGACCTCACAGAGAGACCCTGACATCAGCCGGGCAGAACAAAGGTGCAGGGCCAGACCAGTCTCTGAGACCCCCCCAGCTTTGCTGCTGCAAGTCTCCTTCGCGAGGTCTCTCCTCAAGGACTGAGAGAGAATTAGGATTCACGGATGTGAGCATGGGGAGGAACCTCTGTGGAGTTTTCTCCTTTCCTACCACTGATTGTGCCAAAAACAAACTTCCCTTTTACAAGGTAAGAGGCTCAGAGAGGTTTGGAACCTGTTCAGTCTGATCCCCCTGGTGCAGGCAGCATTCTAGGCCCAGAAAACACTGGCTTAAGGTGGCCAAATTTGATCTCCTGCCTAGGACTTTGACGCTTGGAATCCCTGGGGACATTGGGGTTTATCCTTTTTGGTTTCCCTTTTCCTCTCTCCTCCCTCCTTTCTCCTCTTCTCTTACTTCTTTTTCCCCTTTCCCCGGCTTCCCTCCCTCTACCAAGGAGGGGTGTGTGTGGAGTGTGGATGGGGTGGGGGGTGCTCTCATTGCGGGAGGTCCTCACCAGGGCCGGCTCCAGGCACCAGCTTCTCAAGCAGGTGCTTGGGGCGGCCGTTCCGGACAGGGGCGGCAGGTCCAGGTATTCGGCGGCAATTCGGCGGACGGTCCCTCAGTCCGCCTGGGAGTGAAGGACCTCCTGCCGAATTGCCGCCGGAGATCGCGATCGCGGCTTTTTTTTT
>NW_020692668.1:1533-4668 GCF_002925995.2 Terrapene triunguis
AAGGAGGGGTGTGTGTGGGGTGTGTGTGGGCGGGGTTGCTCTCATTGTGGTCCTCACAAAGAGGTAGGGCTGGATCTGAGAGTGATCCCCTCTGATGGTGATCTGGGCCGTCCTTTGGGACATCTGGTGAGACCTCTCAGCCTCCCGCCCCTCAGAGTCTCAATGCTGATTGGCTGAGCAGGCCACTGGCCTCTGTGTTAGCCCCTGCAGCTCCCATTGGCCGCAGTTCCCGGGCAAAGGGAGCTGCGCAGTCAGCACTCGGGCCAGGGGAAGGGGCAGCGCACGGAGACCCCCTGCCCCCCCCATCTCCCCGGGGCCACAGGGACGCGCTGGGCGCTTACAGGAGCGGCGCAGAACCAGGGCAGGTAGGAAGCCTGCCGTAGCCTTGCTGCACTGCCAGACTTTTAGCGTGCAGGAGGCGCGGGGAGGGAGGGGGAGGAGTTGATCAGCGGGGCCCATGGACCCCTGAGTACCTCAGGGACCCCCAGGGCTCCCCGGACAGCAGTTTGAGAAATGCTGCACTAGGATGCAGGTCTCTCTCTCATTGTAAACTCATAGTGAGACAATGCAAGTGGTCATTTCACCTCAGTGTAAGTGACAAGAGGAGCCCCATGGGGGGAGAGGGGGGCTGGGAGGGTTTGAGTTTACCGCAGTCAGGTACACTAGGGTGAAGCTATGACTTGCCTCATCTCAGTAGGATTGGACAGGATGAGGCAAGTCATCCTGTCTGCTCTCCCAGGGTTAGAAACAGCCCCTTTCTCCCAGCCTGGATATGGCCTCAAAGGTGGGATCTAAAGGGTGAGAAAGCTGCAGACCCCACTATTGTCAGGGCTGTGATTTTGTTTTCAGGGAGATCCCAGTTTAAATGGCAAGGACATGGCCTCTGGCTGCCAGGGAGCACAAGGCCTAGGGAAGCTAAAGTACAGAGAACAGCCATTTCCAGCTACAACCCTGGATCTAATCCCCTCATCACGCAGTGATTCCATGGCAGAAACAATGCTCAGAATCGCACTTGCTGTCACTTCTCAAAGCTTCAGTGACTTTGATGGATTTTGAGCTAGTCTGATTCACACCACCTGAGACCGTGGCCAGCACATGTATTTTTTATACATATCAGAAGTTCACAACCCGCTTTAAGTGCCCGGCCTCAATCACGGAGACGCTCCCACCCCCTACCCAGGCATCACTGTGCTGCTTTGTGTAGTTCCACTTCCACGGCCTCCCCTAGGAGCTGTCTCGAATGATGTGTCTGGAGAATCCTGAGCACACTAGAGCCTCCGTCTTGGGTGCAGCCTCTAACTGCTCCTGTGTTCAAAATAATCCTGGTAGCAACAGAAACAAGGACTGTGCAGTCAGACCAGACTGAAATGGGGAAAGTTGTGGTAGGAGGAACAGGCCAAATATCAGCAAAGAGAAACTCCCCAGCCTAGCGATGCAAGTTCCCAATTGGGGAATATCTTACCTGCGTTTCACTGACTACTGCCAATGGCCCCACTGGTTTTCATGTGCCGGAGCTAGAGTTAGGAAGCCTTTAAGGTTGAGAACAGAGGTCTTGAGCTAAAAGCCATCCCAACCCCACCAGTCTCGCTCTCTGTGAGTGTATCTCCTGCTAACACAGAGGCCAGTGGTCTGACTCTCCTCTCAGCATTTCACACAGTTGTAAACAGTTGCCGGGGTCCCAGTGGGATCACGTCTGGGTTACAGCAGGGTGAGGAGGAGCCCGCCAGCCCTGTCCAACTCATCCTGATTTGTACTTGGGTCAGGGAGGGAGGCAAAAGATTTCAGCGAGTTTTAGCTCCCTGGGAAGTTCAAGGAGCCTGTGACAGGGCAGCAGTGAGGTTGTTTGGATGAGCTGGAACGGGTTCCCTAGGGAGGTGGTGAAATCTCCTTCCTTAGAGGTTTTTAAGGTCAGGCTTGACAAAGCCCTGGCTGAGATGATTTAGTTGGTGTTGGTCCTGCTTTGAGCAGGGGGTTGGACTAGATACCTCCTGAGGTCCCTTCCAACCCTGATATTCTATGATTCTATGAAAAAAGAACAGGAGTACTTGTGGCACCTTAGAGACTAACAAATTTATTAGACCATATCCGAACAAGTGGGCTGTAGACCACGAAAGCTTATGCTCTAATAAATTTGTTAGTCTCTAAGGTGCCACAAGTACTCCTGTTCTTTTTGCGGATACAGACTAACACGGCTGCTACTCTGAAACCTATGATTCTATGATCTCACTGTGCATTTCCATCCACTGCAGACCATGTTTGCGTTGTGTAACTCAGGAGCTGGTAGCCAGTTAATGCAAATCAAAGGACACTGGGAGTGGGAGAAACTCAATTCTACTTTATTATTTCAAAGGACAAACAAAGACAGACTCCTTTCCCCACCCCCACCCCAGCCCACTGCTGCCCCCACTCCTGCAGGCCCCAGCGACAGCAGCATTTATAAATGGGTAGAAAAGTGCAGAGAAGCCATGAGCAACGCTGGGACCCAGGCACACAAGCCACACGCTGACGGCAGGGAATCCAAGGAGCTCAGCTGAGAGGGGTGAATGTGGGGTAAGTGGGCAGAGGGAGTCTCTCTTGTCCTGACACAGGAGGACACTGGGGGTAGATGAGGAGGGGGCGACCAGCGGCGCTTTAAGCTCCTCCTTTTCTTCTGGCCTCAGTGATGTGGGAGGGCCTGGCTTCAAGGCTGGCTCCGACTGCTGACATCCCAGCACCCTCCTGTCTGTGCCCATCCTCGTCATCTCAGCAGTCGGGAGACGCTGCCCCCTCCCCCCATCATTCTTCTCGGGGTGTCATTCATGGCCCTTTAGAGTTCAGCGTCAGCTTCTAGTTTCTCCGGCTCTGACGCAGGGAATCCACAGCTCTGAGCCTCGGCTCGTTCTGGCTCTGCAGAGCAAACCCAGCAGTTTCCCAGCTCTGTCCCCCACTTCCCCACTCCTGACTGTATCAGGCAGTAACTTCATTCCCTGTCTCAGTCTCTGCCCCTCGGAGCGTGACTCCAGCTCGCACCCGCGGTGTCTGTGCTGAGAGATCGATCACAGTCATTGTTCAAACACCACAAATCTCATGACAAAGGGTTAGACAATAATTTAAAAAAAAATTAAAGAAAAGACTCTTCCGGCAAATGATCATTGG
>NW_020692669.1:0-4778 GCF_002925995.2 Terrapene triunguis
TAAGTATCTTGACTGAGGAGAAAAAAAAGGGATTTATTGTTTGTTTGTTTTTTCCTCTTCAATGTAGACTGTAGAGTTGGGTAATTCCAGGTAATCTCTTTTGGTAATAACAAAGTTAAAAAAAAGGTGGTATGAAAGTTAAGCAGCTTGAAATGCCACCTGTTTATTTAGATCATTATAAAGTCTGTTCAGAATTATCAAAAATCAAAAGCTTATTTTGGAGGTAAATGGAAATATGAAAAGCATTAAGCTGTAAAACAGAACAACAAGGAAAACATTCCAATACTTTGGGCAATAGTCTGTCTAGGAAAATGTCCAACTATTGATACTTTTTTTGGCAGGAGACTAGTGTAATCAGAGAAGATACATTTACATCCACTTGTGACACTACTGAGCTAGAAAACAGACATTTTTACACTATGAGTATGTTGTGACTGGAATCTGTGAGAATAGGTCATTTCTATTTTCTGTTTTAAGCAATTGAATCTTTGTCTTTAACTCCTTCCAGATGACTTTACTAGCAGCAATGCATTATTGACTTCCCAAACATTTGTTTACACAACAATTGGCAAACCTTCAGAGAAGAGATCTTTAGAAAATTATGCTGGACCAGCTGCAGGGTTAAGAAAGCAAGGGTTTTGCAAGCAAGTGGTGAGAAAACTTCTAGAAAATCCCTTTCCTTTTATTTGTATTATTTTCTTAGGGTATAACGGGTCATTAAGGATTTGCCACCACAATTCCATGGATAGCACTGCACAGGCAGGACAGGTATGTAATAGTTGCTGCGGGGCGGGTTATCTTCCTTTGAAGCATCCAGTACTGGCTGCTTCCAAAGATATGATGGTGAACTTGATGGACCAATGGTTTGTCCTAGGATGGCCAAGTCCAAGATTCCTATACTCTCAGGCTAGGTCTACACTACAGCGGACTTCCGACCTAAGATACGCAACTTCAGCTACGTGAATACCGTAGCTGAAGTTGCGTATTTTAGGTCGGCTTACCTGGCGGTGAGGACGCGGGAAAGTCGACCGCTGCCGCGCTGCCGCCGACTCCGCTACCGCCTCTTGTCGAGGTGGAGTTCCGGAGTCGACGGTAGAGCCATCAGGGATCGATTTTACCGCGTCCTCACGAGACGCGGTAAGTCGATCCCCGATAAACCGATTGCTACCCGCCGGATCGGCGGGTAGTGAAGACGTAGCCTCAGAATCTGAAAACAGAGATGAAAGTAACCTGGTCTCTCTTCCTTGCAGTATCTTTTCTAGAGTTTTGTGCAAGTGTAATGAAAGGAAGTATTTGCGCTTTATAATAAATTTAGTAACTAGGAAGAACAACAGTTCCCACGGTCAGTTTGCGGAAGTGCCAATTAAAAATTGTTTTACCTGTAAACTGAGGAGTCAATAAGGCCTGGTCTACACTAGGCTTTTATGTCGACTTTAGCGCCGTTATATCGAATTAACCCTGCACCCGTCCACACCAGGAAGCCATTTAGTTCGACATAAAGCTCTCTTTAAATCGATTTCTGTAATCCTCCCCAACGAGAGGATTAGCGCTAAATTCGACATGGCCATATCGAATTAGGCTAGGTGTGGATGGAAATCGACGGTAATAGCTCCGGGAGCTATCCCACAGTGCACCACTCTGTTGACGCTCTGGACAGCAGTCCGAGCTCGGATGCTCTGACCAGCCACACCCCCGGGAAAATTTGAATTCATTTTCATTTTCCTGTCTGGGCAGTTTGAATCTCAGTTCCTCTTTGGACATCGAGGGGAGCTCAGCAGCAGTGGCAACTATGCAGAGCTCTCCAGCAGAGATGGCCGTGCAATCTAATAGAAAGAGGGCCCCAGCATGGACTGATCGGGAAGTCTTGGATCTCATCGCAGTGTGGGGCGATGAGTCCGTGCTTTCAGAGCTGCGCTCCAAAAGAAGGAATGCTAAGATCTACGAGAAGATCTCCAAAGCCATGGCAGAGAGAGGCTACAGCCGGGATGCAACGCAGTGCCGCGTGAAAATCAAGGAGCTGAGACAAGGCTACCAAAAAACCAAAGAGGCTAACGGACGCTCCGGATCCCAGCCCCACACATCCCGTTTCTACGAGGCACTGCATTCCATCCTGGGAGCGGCCGCCACCACTACCCCACCCCGACCGTGGACTCCGAGGATGGGATATTGTCCGCGGCCGGTTCCTCGTCGGACATGTTAGCGGACGGGGAAGATGAAGAGGACGAGGCAGTCGACAGCGCTGGCACCGCTGATTTCCCCGACAGCCAGGAGCTCTTCATCACCCTTACCGAGATCCCGTACCAACCGTCCCCATCCCTTACCCCGGACACAGAATCAGGGGAAGGATCAAGCAGTAAGTGCTGTAAACATGTAAACATTTATTTAAAACAGAACGGTAATATTTATACTATTAACAATGTATATTTATAAAAGTGCTGTAAACTAGTAAAAAAATAATCAGGTACAAAACAGGAATATTTACAAAGGTAACAAATGGGTTTTCATGATTTCTCTGTCTTAGGCTCTTCTCAATTTAGTCCCAAGTATTTTAAAAAAATTTCACAATGTCCGTTACTACATGATTCCCAGGCCCAAGACGCTCCATTCCAAAGTCCCAGTGCACCTACGCGAAAATCCGGTCAATGTGGCCGGGGATCGACGAGAAATCCTCGTAGGAGAACTCCTCGTAGGTCTCGTGGAGGTAGAGCTCAAGCCTGTTGATCAGGTTCCGGGGTAGGGCGATCTTGGTGGGCCCTCCGTGGTAGCAGACATGTCCCCTCCACGCCACAATCAAGTACTCCGGGATCATCGCACGACATAGCATGGCGGCATACGGCCCCGGTTTCTGCATGCTTTCCCGCAGCATGCGTTCTCTCTGGGTGTCCGGGATCCTCAGGAGGGTGATGTCGCTCATGACGCCCTGCTTTGAATTAGGGAGGGGAATGTTAGTATTGGGACTGCTTTACAGCCACGCGGTGGAGGGAGAGGGGCAGCATACAGGGATCTTTCCCTGGGACAGCCGCGAGGGGGTGGGACAGGGGCAGAGTTGATGCTGTCCTGATTGCTGGCAGCAGAGACTGGCATTGCTTTCAATGTGAAAGGAGGCCAGTGCTACTGCTGGAGTTTTAAGCAGCCACAAGTCTGCGGCTTACCATTATTGCCCGCTCCAGAAGTTCAGGTCTCCAGCCACAGTTCTCTGAACACTCCAAGACCTCCGCAAGTCCACAGGCACTGAAGGCGACGGCCGAAAATTCGACCTTGTCCTGAGTGCGCATGTGAGAGGTTCAGTGCATGGTCTTGTTCACAGAGAAAGACTAGGTTCTTTGTATACAATTTCATTTATCTGTCTCAGGAATTCACTCCCTTTTTACAATTCACACAGACACATCTGCGACTGTCTCCCAACCCAGCCTGTCAGCACACTCCCAGAGGCTAGCGCAGATTAGGCGGAGGAAGAAGAAGACGCGTGAAGACATGTTCTCAGAACTAATGGACTGCTCCCGAGCCCAGGCAGCCCAGCAGACACAGTGGAGGGAGAACTTGTCACAAATGCACCGAG
This sequence comes from Terrapene triunguis, assembly GCF_002925995.2. NCBI lineage: Eukaryota > Metazoa > Chordata > Testudines > Emydidae > Terrapene > Terrapene triunguis. The sequence goes on from NW_020692669.1 coordinate 3,560, forward strand.
CAGTCATGGAACGGGAGGAGAGGTGGCGTCAGGAGGACCAACAGGCTACTGAAAAGCTGCTTGGACTAATGAGGGAGCAAACGGACACGCTCCGGCGCCTTGTGGATGTTCTGCAAGACCGGAGGCAGGAGGACAGAGCCCCGCTGCAGTCTATCTGTAACCGCCCTCACCCGCCACCAAGTCCCACACCACCCTCACCCAAAGTCCAAAGAAGGAGGGGCGGCAAGGGCCGTTAAAACTTTCAGTCAACCCCTGCAGACTGCTCTAGCACTAGAAGGCTGACATTCCCCAAAATTTCATAAGTCCTTTCCTACCCACCTCACACAAGCCCCCGTCCAAGTTTCACCCCCCACGTTTCATGTCTGGTTCGCAATAAAATGTTTGTTTCTGTTCATTACTGTTTCAGTCAGGTTCTTTTGAGGGAGAGTCTGTCTGGAGGGGGGGAAGGGGCTTGGTAATTGGACAGGACAGTGACCTTTAGCAGGGTACAGAGGCGGTGTCAGGTCCAGCATCAGGACACATACACAGTGCAGTCACTGGTTACCCTGGTCAGTCTGGGAGGTGTTTTTCATGTTCTGGGGGGGGGGGGGTTTGCTCTGTGACTTTGTGGCGGGGGAGGGCAGTTACAGATCTTATGCAGCGGTCCTTATCCTGGCTCACAGATCCACGCAGCAGGGGATCTGTAACCCTACCCCCCCTGCCAGAAAGTCACATAGCCGACACATACACACAGTCCCCCCCAGGAGTGCTGGCAGGCTCCATTGAAATAACCAGTCCACCAGTGCGGAGCCTGTCATTCCGGGAGTTTAGAAGCATCATTTGCATCAGAACACTAAACCCGCCCCCCGCCACAGTCTGCGTCCCCGGTTTAAAATATTCCCGCGAAAACAGCAATACAGACAACGGTGTTCATTAACAAAATAGAAATGATTTTATTTTTTGGGAAGGGGAAGGGGGTGAAGGGGGTATGTAACTGGAGAGGATAGTCAAAATGAACTGGGTAAAGAAACGGGGGCAGGTTCAGCTTTTCTGTCCACAAACTGAAAAGTCACTGGTTGCCCTGCTCACTCAGGAACCTAGCTTTCAAAGCCTCCCGGATGCACAGGGCGTCCCGCTGGGATCTTCTAATGGCCCGGCTGTCTGGCTGGACGTAATCAGCAGCCAGGCTATTTGCCTCTAGCTCCCACCCCGCCATAAAGGTCTCCCCCTTGCTCTCACA
>NW_020692670.1:0-33916 GCF_002925995.2 Terrapene triunguis
TAGGCCCAGAGGGGGAGTCTGGAAGTAGCCCGGGGGCAGCCGACCCCAGTCTGGCTGCAGTGCTGCCAGAGCCGATGTCAGTGTGTTGCGACCAGGATCCCCACTGACGAAGCAGCGGGTCTTCTGCTGCTGCTAGGGCCCCGGGCTGGGACGCAGTGGAGTAGGAGGGCCTGCGTCCCCCCTGCCACCCAACCTGTGGGTGGCCGTCTCCCCCTCTCCCAGGCCTGAGAAGGCTGAGATCCTGACTCAGCATTTATTGCCCCGCCCTGACCTAGGGCCTGGGCTTAATCCTCTTGATTTATTTGTTGCTCAGCCCTGACTGAGGGCCAAAGCCCTGACTTGGCATTGTTGCCCCGCCCTGAGCCAGGGCTGGGCTTACTGTGTTTCTTCCGGCTACAGCAAGAGCTGCCCAGGGAGACCCCACGACCAGATGGATCTTCCCCAAACTCAACGGTGTGTAGCGAGCTGGTGTGGCTCCCCGCCGCCCGGAGAAGGTCGAGCCCCGGCAAACTCTTGTACACTGACACACGTGTTTCTATGAAGTGCACACACACATTTTGTCAGTCAGTGTTTTTGTTGGGGATATGTGATTAACATTCATTAGTAAAGGGATCTGCCAACAAAAGAAGTTTGAAAACCTCTGTCCTACAGGACAGGAGCGGTTGAGAGCCCACACAAATGTGTCCTTGGCCCAGTCAGGCAAACGGGTCTTTCGCTCCTGCAGGATCCGGGGAGCTCAGACTGACCAGGGCCGTTTGTCTCTGAGTGCATCAGATTCCAACTCTCTCTCCCTTATTTCCAGCCGCTCCGAGGATCATCGTCCCCCAGCGATTGGGAATGAGACTCACGGTGACCTCCTTCCCCTGCTACGTGTGGGGATTCTACCCCCGGGACATCGCTGTCACGTGGCTGAGAGACGGGTGGGTTCGGCCTGAATCCATATATTCTGTCCCCTGAGGGGAACCCGGACGGGACCTTTCACCTCACCCTGAGCTACACCTTCACCCCCATCAAGAGCGACTCTGGCAGCATCTTCTCCTGCCGCGTCAGCCACGCGGCTCTGGCCCAGCCCCTGCGGGAGGAGTTCCCTCTGGATGTCACAGGTGAGTCTGTGCAGGGGGAATGGTTCCCTTGGGGATCCCACACCCCGATCAGTCACTGCTCGGGGGGACTCTCCTAGTTCATCCCCTCGTCACACCCCAGTCTCCAGCTCCCATCAGAGGGGAGAGATTCCTGGGGCTATGGGACTGGAGAATGAGCTAAAGAGGGGACCGAATGCACAAGACCAGAGAATGGTTGAGGGGAGGGGGAAATGCTGGGGCCCCTCGGGGCTGTAGCGACTGGCACAGTTTCCAGGGACCGGGCCCCTCGGGGCTGTAGGGGCTGGCACAGTTTCTGGGGGCCGGGCCCCTCAGGGCGTTAGCGGCTGGCACAGTTTCTAGGGGCTGGGACCCTCGGGGCCGCAGAGGCTGGCACAGTTTCTAGGGGCTGGGCCCTCAGGGCTGTTGGGGTCTGGGGCAGCCTGGTTAGTTTTGGTGGGGGGAATGGTGTCTCCATTTACTGGGGGAGGGGCAGCTTTGCGGTCATGTGCCACCCGTGGGTGCCCGTGGGTCTGATGCGGGTAAAGGGAACATGGCCTGACTTTCTATTTTCCTTTCGTAGTGCAGGGAGGACCATTGATGAAGGCCTGACAGTTTCTTTGTTCTGTTCGTGCCTGTGATGGGTTTGTGGCTGTTCCTTGTCTAGGGACTGGAGTCCCACAAGAAAGGTAACAAATTCTGATTCCATTATCGCTGGGGGTTGGGGGGGCTGCATGGGCCCAGTGGGGGCAGAGGGTCCGGGGAGGGCTGAGGGGACAGGGACACAGCCAGGAACACCCCAGGGGCTGCGGGGCTGGGGGGTCTCTCTACAGACTGAGCCCCCTGCAGCAGGGCCCATCCGCAGGGGAGGTTTCACCCTCCTGCTCTCAGGGATCCGTTCCCGGCCCCGAGCTCCGGCCAGACGCATCTCCCAGACCCCCCCACACTGACCCCTGTGTCGCTCTGACCCCAGGCCAGGGAGCCCCCTACTCCATCTCTGAGGTACTGGGGCCGGCACAGTGTCTCCTGGGACAGGAGGTGACCCTGAGCTGCTCCATGGAGGGGACATTCCCGAAGGACATGGCTGTGACATGGGAGCAGATACATGGACACAACAGGACGGTGATCGGGACTGACAGGGTCAGCGAGGCCGGGGAGTGGCCTGAGCACCAGCCACTGTTACAGCCCCAGCCCCAGCGCTGGAGAGTGACACAGGAGAGGTCAGGGACCTGCCTCATGGCCTCCCTGAGCTTCACCCCCACGGTGCAGGACGACGGGGCGCGGGTCAGGTGCAGCTTCCACCATGAGGCAAGAGGGATCCGAGAGGAGAGACTCCCCCAGGATCACGGTGCTCTCCACAGATACCGGACACGGCTGAAAGCAGCCTGCTCTCGCTTGGGGGGGGGGGGGATGGGGAGCGTCAATCTGAACTCTGGGTTCCTTCCATTAGTGCAAATCTTGGATGTTTCATCTACACGGGGGGAGCGCTGGTGCCACGGTACCAGAGACTGAAATCAGGGCAGATCCCCCACATCAAAGGGGTTTGAGCAGGGTCTGGAGCTGAGCCAGTAACAGAGACCATAGTATCTTTAAGTACCCCAGTGTCAGGGGAAGGAGGTATCAAAATGGAGCATTGCCAGGCTGCGCTGTACAAAGGGGGAAACCACCAGCAAGGCCTCTCGGCAGAAAGGGCCTGGCCCGACCAGACAGGAAATGAAACTCCTCACACAGCTCGGAGGTGCTGGTCTCGCCGCTGAGCGGTGTTGGTGCTGCTGTTTCTGGATCTGCGTGGGGGCTGCACCAGCAGGGAGTGCAGAGCGTCGGTTCCGCAGACCTCAACATTCGTCATAAAGACCTCGGGCTCGGTTCGGTGGCGAAGGCTCGGCCAGGTTTCCTGTCGACCAGGCCCCATGGAGCTTCAGACACACTAACACACGTATGCCTGTGTCACGGACTCACAGGTCATGCCCACTCTTGGGTCCGTGGGGGGAACCCCCTTGAGTGAGACAGCCCTTCACGGGGTCCCCTCTCTCTCGGGGTCAGGCCCCTCCACCTCCTGGAGCCGCACCTCTCTGAGCCTTAGCATGTCTGTCTCTGCCATGGGCCCCCTCAGGGAGTCCCCTCGCACTGGACCCCCGGGGCCTCCACCCCCGAAGGGCACGATGCCCCCCCGCCCTGTTCTCTAGACCGGAGCGACTCTCAGCCAGCGTAAAACCGGAGGGTTTATTGAGTGTTGAACACAGCACAGGAAACTCTCAGGGCCTCAGGCCTGGCCTCCCTCAGCCCAGCACATCCCAGTCTCTCTGCCTCCAGGGGGTGTCACGGAGTGTGGGGGGACACAAGGCCCTGCACCCCCGGCTTCCTGCGATTCACCATGACTCTCAGCCAGCCAGTAAAGCAGAAGGTTTATTTAGACGACAGGAACACAGTCCAAGACAGGTCTTGCAGGCACAGACAACAGGATCCCCCCCAGTTAGGTCCATCTTGGGGTCCTAGGGCCCCACAGCCCCCTTGGGAGGTCAGAGCCCCGTCTGCCTCCCAGCCACTCCACCAGCCAGCCCCTCCAACTCTTCCTTCAGCGACCCCTCCCACAGCCTTTCTTCAGTTTCCCTGGCAAAGGTGTCACCTGGCCTCTAACCCCTTCCTGGGTTCTCATGTTACATGCTCAGGTATCTTCCCTCAAGGCCAGTCTCCCCTCCCCCAGTGCAGACCGTCCTAGCCAACCTCCCCACTTAGCATTTAAAGACCACATTAAGAACAGTCCCAGTTCGTCACATCTCTCCCCCTTCGAGACCGAACTGAGCGGGGTCACTTCAGCCAGTGACCCGGGAAAGTTTGAACCTACCCCTGTTCCCGTGGATGCCCCAGCATCCCTCCCATTCCTTGGTGAGAATTACACCAGGCCCCTCCAGTTTTACGCCCCCCATTAGGTCGGGGGTGCTTGATGACATTCGTAGTTCGCATGTGGGAAGGTTTATGCGGCCTGTGCCCTTTTCCCACCCCAGTACCCCTGGGGTTCCAACTGGGCTGCGGTCTTCTCCCAGCACTCCAGTCTGGAGGTCGGTGATTCGGGCTCTCTTGGTTCAGAGCCCCCCTTTGAACCTTGGCCACCCTCTGGAAAGGCTCCTCTATGCTGGGTAAGGGTCCTACAGCCGTTTTCCCTCTTGTCCCGGGCCTTCCTCCCCCTCTGACAGGGGTCACAGGATCAGCAGTACTGTCGGACAGTAACAAAGACCCCAGGCCAGTAAAAGCTCCGTAGCAGCCTCTGCTGGGTACGCCAGGTTCCCTGGTGCCCTGAGAGGGGGGTGTCATGGGCCCACTACAGCAGCTGGCGGCGATACTTCTGGGGTACCCCCAGCTGCCTCCTGATCCCCCCGACTCCATTTTCCCTGGGGGAGCCCATTCTCAGTACAGGAACCCCTTCTCCCACAGGAACCTTTTCCAGCCCCCTCTCCCCATGGTCTCTACCGCACTGAGGTCGGCCAGGTCCCTTATCTTCTGCAAGGAGGGATCTTTCTGCAACTCAACCTGGAACTCAGCAGCTGGGACAGAGATGGGCACCTGCTCTCTCTCGCGGGCTGGGTCTGAAGCCGCAGCCTCCCTGAGCCGTGTCCCTGGGTGTTCCCTCCCCACCAGGTTAGGGTCCTGCGCCTCGGGCAAGGCACCCTCCCCAAGGCCACGGCGCAGTGCCCCTCGCCGGCTCTGACTACGGGTCACAACCAGGGCACCCTGGGGGTTGTTTGGCCAGTCCTCCAGGTCCCCCCCATCAACACCTCAGTGGGCAAATGGTGGTGCACCCCCACATCCTTGGGGCCCTCCTTGGCCCCCCACTTCAGGTGTACCCTCGCCACAGGCACCTTGAATGGGGTCCCACCCACCCCTGTCAGGGTCTGGTAGGTGTCGGGCACCACCCGATCTGGGGCCACCACCTCGGGCCGGGCCAACGTCACCTCTGTGCCCGTATCCCAGTTTCCATTGACCTTCCTCCCATCCACCTCCAGGGGAACAAGGCACTCTCTGCGGAGGGACAGCCCCACGCCCACCCTGTAAACCGAAAACCCTGAGTCTGGAGCATCCAGCCCCCCAGAGGAGCTGGCCTGGGGCCCTCCTCCCTCCTTAGCAGATGGTACGCTGCCAGCCCCCCTTCCCTGGGAATGCTGCCTCTCGCCCGGCTGGGTCTCTACCCAGTCAACCCTCTGTGGGTTGGCTCTGCTCAGTCTGTCCCTGAGCCTGGGGCACTGGCCCCGTAGGTGGCCTCTCTGGCCACAGTGATAGCAGCCCATGTCCCATGGGTCCCCTCGAGTGGGTCGGATGGACCTGATGCTGGATGTTCCCCTTTGGTGGGGGTTCTCCATATTTCCCCGCTGGGAGGTCCCATGGTGACTCTCTCTCTGCGTTGTGGTGGGCCTGTTCCTTTGGGACTCCTCCCTGTTGTCCCCTGCCCGACTGTTCACAAACTCGTTGGCCAACTGGCCTGCGTGCTGCGGGTTCTCTGGCTTTTGGTCCATCAACCATCGCCTCAGGTCGGATGGGCACTGCTCATACACGTGCTCCAGTATGACTAGGTCAAGCAGGTCCTCTTTATTTTGGGCCCCAGCTGTCCACTTGCGGGCATACCCCTGCGCCCGGTTGGCTAGTTGTAGGTATGTGACCTCACGGGTTTTACGCTGACTCCGGACCCTTTTCCGGTACATCTCAGGGGTCAGCCCAAACTCACGGAGCAGGGCCTTTTTGAACAGTTCGTAGTCCCCTGTCTCTGCCCCTTTCAGTCGGCTGTACACCTCCCTGGCTGTGGGGTCCAGTGAGGGGATGAGAAACTGGAGCCTGTCTGCAGGGTCAACCTGGAGCAGCTCGCAGGTATTCTCAAAGGCCGTCAGGAAGGTATCCATGTCCTCCCCCTCCTTACGCTGGGCCAGGAAGCACTTATCAAAGCTCTTTGCAGTCTTGGGTCCCCCCTCGCTCACTGCAGCTGGGGCCCCACTGCTCCTCAGCCTGGCCAGTTCCAGCTCATGCTGACGTTGGTTCTCCTCATGCTGACATTGTTTCTCCTTCTCTTCCCGCTCCTGCTTCAGTTCTTGCTGCCTTAACTCGAGCTCTTTCAGTCTCAGCTCCCTGTCATATTCCAGTCGCATCTGCTCCCGGGACGGGGAGCTCCGCCGGGACGATCCCCTGCTGGCCGCTGGGGTCAGGGTGCCCTCTGTATTCGCTGGGCTTCCCCCAACCCCTCCCCGAGGCATAGGTAGGCAGGGTCTCGGGATGTCCTTGGCAGCAGTCTGACCCCTCCCAGCCATGTCAGGCCCCGGGGCCCACGCTGCATCCGCCGGGCGGCTTCCCTCAGGGACAGAGCTCGGTTCATCCACGCGATCCCTCTCCTCTAGCTGGGCAATGAGCTGTTCTTTGGTGGACCTCCCACTGCGCAGCCCCCTCTGCCTGCACAGCTCCACCAGGTCACTCTTGAGGCGTTTAGCATACATCCTCCTGCTGGCCACTCGCCGGCCTGTGCTCTCCGCTTTCCACCGTTCCAGGGGGACCCCTAGTGTGCCAGCCCTTCTTCAGGTCACCACCTCTCTGCCAGGGTCGAGCTGCAGACTCCTCCGCCCCGGGACCGCTCGCTGCGATCCCCCAGGGGACCCTGTTACTGCAACAGTCCTTCTCTCTGGTCACACACTCCCAGGGGTTAATCGCCCCCTGAACCGTCTCTCTCTGACTCTTCAGCCCACCTGGTCCCCGTCGATCCCCCTTCGTTTTACTGCTCCCCAGTCATTTACTGCAGGAAGCGCCGTCCACGGAGTGCAGTAGATCCCACCAGTTGTCATGGAGTGTGGGGGGACACAAGGCCCTGCACCCCCGGCTTCCTGCGATTCACCATGACTCTCAGCCAGCCAGTAAAGCAGAAGGTTTATTTAGACGACAGGAACACAGTCCAAGACAGGTCTTGCAGGCACAGACAACAGGATCCCCCCCAGTTAGGTCCATCTTGGGGTCCCAGGGCACCACAGCCCCATTGGGAGGTCAGAGCCCTGTCTGCCTCCCAGCCACTCCACCAGCCAGCCCCTCCAACTCTTCCTTCAGCGACCCCTCCCACAGCCTTTCTTCAGTTTCCCTGGCAAAGGTGTCACCTGGCCTCTAACCCCTTCCTGGGTTCTCATGTTACATGCTCAGGTATCATCCCTCAAGGCCAGTCTCCCATCCCCCAGTGCAGACCGTCCTAGCCAACCTCCCCACTTAGCATTTAAAGACCACATTAAGAACAGTCCCAGTTCGTCACAGGGGGGCTCTGCCTGCTCCCCCTCTCCAGCCCAGAGCCCCCCGTTTCCCAGCTGGGCATCTGATATCACTGGCCCCAAGCCCGGCTTCTGTCCATTGTCTTCTCTCCAGGGAAACTGGGTCGCCTGGGCCCCCTCTCCTCTCTTTGTCCTCTGGCCCCCTCTGGCTGGAACCGGCTGGTCAGGTCCCTGGGGTCCTCTCTCCATAGCCCATTGTCCTCCCACTGTCCAGAACTGGCTGCGACTCCTGCGCTGCATCTCCGGGTCATCAGGTCACCAGTCACTGGGGTATCCATCCTCCAGGCCATTGGCTGGGGTCCAAAGTTCCCTCTCCGGTCCTCTGTAACAACAAACTCCCTCTCCCCTCCCCTCGCTAAACCAGTAACACCCAGGGAAACTGAGTCCCACTCCCTCTGCATGTAAATCCCCCACTTCATCACAGGGGGGAACCCCCTTCAGTGCGACAGCCCTTCTCAGGGGTCCACTCTCTCTTGGGGGTTAAGCCCCTCCGCCTCCTGGAGCCGCACCTCTCTGAGGCTTAGCACGTCTGTCTCTCACCGTGGGCCCCCTCTGGGAGTCCCCTCGCTCTGGGCCCCCGGGGCCTCCACTCCCAGAGGGAATAATGCCCCCCCACCTGTTCTCTAGCCTGGAGTGACTCTCAGCCAGCGTAAAACCGGAGGGTTTATTGAGCGTCTGAACCCCAGTCTCTCTGCATCCAGGTGGGCTCTGCTTGCTTCCCCTGTCCAGTACAGCCACCCTCTCTTTCCAGCTGAGCCCCCAAGATCATCTCCCCCTTGGCCCTTCCTCATCCTTTGTCTTCTGTCCCAGATAAACAGGCCACTGTGGCCCTCTCTCTTCCATCCTTTGTTCCCCTCTGGCTGGAACCGGCTGGTCAGGTCACCGGGGTCCTCTCTCCTCAGCCCATTGTCCTCCCACTGGACAGAAGCGGCTGATGGCCAAGTTGGGATGGCCCTCTTAGTCTCCAAGTCACCAGTTGTTAGGGTTCCCCATCTCCAGTCGGTTGCCCGGGGTCCCGGCTACTGGCAAGGTCACACCTGGTCCTCTGCACCAACAACCCTCTCCCACCACCTTGTTACATATGCAGCCCACGGGGAAACTGAGGCGCGCACATTCTATTAATGTAAAACACTACAAAAATCCTCAACTTCATCACAGCCCCATCACCATTCCTGGAGGGCCCAGCCCCTCGATCCCAGGGGATTCACCCCCAGCCCAGCGGGGAGGGGGCAATGGGGCAGGGCTGGGCCCTTCCAAGGCTGATCCGGCTCAGTAAGTGTCTGGGTGTCACTGGATCAGTAACTGTAAACTCTTATCTCCGCCCTTTTCCTGTTGTTACAGCCCCTCCCTGTGACCTATGGAAAGTGAAAGTGAAGTTGCTGGGGGCCCTGCCAGCCCCAGAGATGGTGACGCTGTGGGGATGGAGGGCAGGGACCATGGGGCTGGGGGGTCTCCTCTTCCTCCTCCTTGTCCTCAGGGTGGCCGGTAAGTACAGACCCCCTGGTGTCCTGGAGGGGGGAAGGGCAGGACCCCTGGGCTCCCCGGCCGAGTAAAGTCCAGGGGACGGGGCCTGGGTACAGGTGGGTCAGTCACTGCCCAGCTCTGCCCAGCCTCAGCCGCCGAGTCTGCCCTGAGCCCGTGTGAATGCCCCAGAGTGTAACAGGAGCTGGGGGGGGGGGAACGGGGGAGCCGTGGGGAATCCCGGGGGCAGGAGGGGGGGGTCGGGGTCTGAGCGAAGGGACGGGCACACTGAGATCTCAGACAAGGCACCGGGGACCTGCTGCTGCCCAATATCTTGGTGTCTGTCAGGGCACAACATCTGAGCGGTGACCCGGCCGGTCACCTCCTGACCTTGCCCCGGGGACAGGAGCTTGGGAACAGCCAGGCCAGAGCATCCCAGCGCCCCTCTCGTTTGGGTCCTGCCTCCCACAGCAGCTGGCCCCCGATATTGGGCCAGGAACATCCACGGACTAACCTGCCCCCAGAGGAGCCCCCACCATGACCACTCCGTGTGGGGCTGGCTCAGGCCCAGAAGGAAGCAGGGGGGTTAGAGCCCTTCTGCTCGGTGCCCCCCGTGCCATAGCCCAGCAGGGAGTGTGCGTGTAGACGGGGGGGGGCGGGTGTTTATTGCGCTGTATCGTCTAACCTGGCTCTGCCCCAGCCCTAGCCCTGCCCCAGCTCTGCCAGCACTGTGCCCCCAGTGGGGTGAGCCAGGCTAGTGCAGACAGGGCACCGGAGATCGCTGGAGGGGCGTGAGCAGGGCTGGAGCAAATGCAGGAAGAAGCCCAGAGCTATTAGCAAAACCTCCCTTTGCTGCATTGTCCTGGCTTGGAGGGACCCCGTGTGGGACAGTTTGGGAAGGAGAAAGGGGGGGTATCTAGTAACTGATACGCCCAGGGGAGCCAGAGCACAGACAGCACCTGCCCCAGGTACCCCACCATCTCCCTGTCCCTGCGGGACCAGATCCCATCACTGGCTCGTCCATCCCCAGGCAGCGACCTCCCCCCGCACGGCCCAGCCCTGCACAGAGCCCCAGAGTGTGATTTTCTCTTTCCCTGCACAGGTTCCCGGCTGCAGATATTCACAGATCCCTCCTCCCGGGCCCTGCTGGGCTCTGGGGCGCTGCTGAAATGCCGGTTCGACGTCGGGGGGCCGGTCGATCTGAGCTCCCTGCGGGTTCGGTGGTATCTGTGGGAGGAGAGGATCGTGCAGTATGACCAGGGCAGGGGAGAATCCCAGCCCGGAGCGAGTGTGTCGCAGCAGGAGTTGGAGAACGGGAATGCATCCCTGTCACTCTCCAGTGTGACGGTGTCGAATGAGGGGCCGTATAAATGTGTCGTTGGTTATGGTACGGAGCAGCTGCAGGGACAGACGACCCTCCGTGTGCTCGGTAAGGACAGGAGAAGAGCTTGGACGTTCCCTGCCTGGGAACTCGGGACTGGCTGTTCCTGTGTTGGTCCCACAATCCCGCAGGTGGGAGGAGGGGGTGGGGGTGAGGACTTGTCTACACAGGGTTGCTCTGATTTAACTAAAGGTGAGAATTTAAACCAAGTTCAGTAACCCAACACAACCCCCCAGTGGACGCTCTGATTGCAGGCTGTGACCAGTGTACGGCCGTTCAGGGCAAGCTAATAAGTGTCAGGTATAAGTGCAAGTGAAACAGTGAAAGTTAAATCAGTGGCAGGGTGTGTAGACGAGGCAGGCGAGGATGCGAACACTGGCCCGGGCAGAGCGAGGCAGTGATAGGTTTCAGACACAGCCGCTCTCCAACCTGAAGGTGTGACTGTGACGCTGGCAGACCAGGGGCCAGCTCATGCCAGGGTCCCCATATCTCATCTGAACACTGACAGAGACGGAGCTGGGATCGGCCTGGCTCACCTGTGGGTTAATATTGCTGGGACAGTGAGTCCAGCCCGATCAGCAGCTGTGTCACCACCTGCCCTGCACCCTGGGGTGCCTCCCAGTGCTTCCTGCTGTAGCTTCCACCCTGGGCTCCTGAGAACCAGACCAACAGCCTGCAGGTCACACCCCGAGTGTCTGTGTGTAGCCACAGCCCTGGGCCAGCAGCTCTGAGCCCCGCAGCCCGTCAGCAAACACCAGCTACGCTCTGGCTTCCACCAGACGTGGTTACTAGCTTACAACGCGCTCTCCATCCCCGATGTTACCCCAATAGTCTGTGTTCTGCACGGTCCAGCCCTCTCCTGGGCAGTCCAGACAGCTCAGGTCCGTTGCCCCTCTACAGGGATCAATCTACAACAGTCTGTTGCCGTACAGGGAATTACCCCAACAATTCCCAACACTGGATTTGTTTTAACTAAAGAGTAAAGCAAGTTTATTTAACTACAACGAGAGAGATTTAAAGTGAGCACAGGTCTGAGGCGTTAAAGTCAGAAATGGCGACAGGAGAAATAAAGACAAAACGTTTTCTGAACTTAACAAACTAGACTTGGTTCAAGGTGAGTTTCTCCCCACAGGTTCCCAGTAACACAGCTGCCCAAATTCCCAGGCCAGGATCTGCTCCCAACGTCCAAAGGCTGTTTCTTTTGTCTGCTTAGGTCACACAGAGAGCTGGGTAGGGAGAGAGCTTGGGGTGTTTGTGCCCCTCACGTGTATAGTTCAGTCACCCTTTGAAATGCACTTTCCTGAGGGTCACCCCTGGTTAAAGTCAGACAGTGAAGGAGGTGATGTGTCTGGGGGGGTGGGGGGTTCACGCTGTTTCTTCTCACCTCTGATTGCAGATTTTCCTTGTCTCCTGGCTTCCCCCTCGCGCTGTCTGAGGTCCCTGTTTACAACTTATATGTAAATAGAGGTAAACTCACATTCCTTTGTTAAAGCCCTGCCTGTCCAGTCCTGTGTAATCGGGGCTACGTGGGCTGGAACGTGGCAACCAGCGTTATTCGGGGGATCCAGAACTTGACATGTCATGTTGCTACGCACATTTCAGCAGGATATTATTGACCAGTGAGTTCTTAGTTTTCAAATGACCCCTCCCCAAGTATATTCTGTACAAAGATTATTGCAGTGGGGTGTGGGGGTGTGAATACAGGGGTGCTTTCCATCACAGATCAGTGTTAGAAATCTAAGGAAGTGTTCGGTGTTTGGACTCTGTCACATGCTTGTGAGTTGCCGCCTGCATGAATCTCACTTGTAAGCGCTGTGTCCCGTATTGTGATGTGATACTGGAGCGGGTGCAGTGTGAGCCTCTGTGGCCGTAGGAATCGCCGGAGAGGGACGTTAGTGGAAGAGCTGCTTTTACACAGACATTGTCGTGCCCCTCCTGAAAGAGGAGACCCACGGATACCAGCCAGGGCAGGGTTGGATCTCACAGCTGGAAACTCCTGACACCTGGATTGAGAAACCGTCCACAAAAGAACTAATGACTCCTCCTGTGGGTCTGCTCCCGGCCCCGTGAAGATGCGTCAGGCGAGTGGACTCCTCCCATTAGCAGAGTTTGCAGCTCAGAGCACATGGCAGGAGGGGGATAAAACCCCCAAACGAGAGGAAGTGAGGCCTGGGCTACACTAAAACGTTAGACTGACTCAGCTCCGTCACTCGGGGTGTGAGAAACCCACACCCCTAAGTGAAGTCATTAAGCTGAGATAATGCCCGGTGTAGACAGCGCTAGGTCAATGGACAAATTCTCTCCACCTAGCGACCACCTCTAGGTGCGGTGGGTTAACTACAGCAATGGGAGAACCAGAGTATCCCAGGAGACCGCCTGTGACCCCATTCAAGGCTGTTAATGTGCTGAGAAGTTTGCACTTGGTGCAGCTGGTTGGTGAAATGTAAGTGTGGAACTCACAGCCCATGTGGGGTTTGTGCCCTGGGTTTAACAGTCTGCCCTGAGGTTGGTGCTGGCGCCTTTGTGCTGCTGCTGGGAGTGTCAAAGTTCCATTCTCAGGAAAGGTTCCTGCCAAACACTGGGGGCAGCCAAAGGCTCCTTCCTGGGACCGGGTTTGGAAATTCTGTGCCTCTGTCTGGGATTTAATTCTCACTCCGCGTTGGGCAGGGAGGGAGTTTGCAGGGGGGGGAGGGGAGGAGCTCTTTCTCCAACTCCAGTTCTATATAACCGGTCGTTGCTCCACAAAACAACTGACACTTCCTGTGCATGACGTGCAAGTTGATGGCCCGAGTGCAGGAAAAGATTCCTGGTGCTGACGGACAGCCACCAGCCCTGTGTCGCATCTATGCTGGGCAGGTCACTCCCCACGGCCATACGGACCTGCCTGGGGAATCGATGTCTGAGAGCAGACAGCTGTTTAGTCCAGCAGGCAAAGGCAGAATGAGATCTAGTGGCTCGTTTTTGAAGCAAGACACATTCAGCCTAGAGACCATGTGCACGTCTTTCCCAGGGCGGAGAATCAAAGGCTGGAACAACTCACCGAGGGAAGTGGTGGGTTTTCCCGAGTCTCTAACTCCCGACTGGATGCCTTTCTAACAGACACTCTCCTGCTCTGCTAGACGTGCCAGGCTGGCAGCGGGAATGACTGGGGGTGGGGCTCTCGGCTCTGTGTATGCGGCAGGTCAGACGAGATGATCATAATGGTCCCTTCTGGCCGTAAAATCTGTGACTCCTGCCCCCGGATGTAATTCCTTTAGGGGGAATCCAGCTGCCCAACAGGTACGTGAAGTGCACTCACACAGCTGAGTGCCGGGTTCTGCTGCCCACTCTCTTCCTGCTCCTAATAGATGTGAGCCAGGGAAATTGTAACCCAGCCACCTCCTGCCCTGCCTGGCACTGACACCTTCTGTACCACGCCCCTCAGTCACCGTGTCTGACGCGCCTTCCTACATCCTACTGGGGTAAAACCTCACAGTGACCCGGGGTGTTTCGTGCACCAGAACAACACTGAATTATTGCTGGTGGGACATGGGTATATCTGTATAATTTACGCTCAGATTGGCTCATGAGGTTAACCCAAAATTATCACTTCTACGTCCAGACACGGCCCCAGGACTGTCTCTCTCATTCCAGCTGCTCCCAGACTCTCCATCCCCTGGCGAGTGGCCAGGACAGACACAGCGACCTCCTTTCCCTGCCACGTGTGGGGATTCTACCCCCAGGACGTCACCGTCACGTGGCTGAGAGACGGGCGGGTTCTGACCGATGCCACCTGCTCTGCCCCCCAGAGGAACCCGGACGGGACCTTTAACCTCACTGCAGTTTACATCTTCACCCCCAGCGCGAGCGACTCCGGCAGCATCTTCTCCTGCCACGTCAGCCACACGGCTCTGGCCCAGCCCCTGCGGGAGGAGTTCCCCCTGGCTGTCACAGGTGAGGGGTGCTGGGCTCCCAGCTGGATGTTATGGGCTGAAGGGGGCACTCAGTTGAGTCTGACATGGACCCCAGCAGAGACCCATGCTGGTACTTTAGGGGAATATTGGGGGTGGAGGGTGGGATGCTGGCGCCCCCAGGGCTGAAGGGGCCCAGTACAGTAGTGCAGAGGCAGCGGGAGGCCGGAGGAGCGCTCAGATCTGACTGTGGCTTTATAACAGAAATGCCAGGGCAGCCGGCACCCTCTGACCCCCAGCTCCCACACACACACTGCGCAGGCCCCGGGCTGGGGGCAGAACAAGGCTGTAATTCTGCCTGACAAAATATGCTGTACAGGGACAGGTTCAGCAACCCACAGGCAGCCCTGCGCCTCCGTCCTGCACCCCCGACAGGTGGGGCAACGCCGGGAGGGCACCGCACCTCACGGGGAGGTGCCATGAGCCGGGTGTGACTTTCTCTCCCTTTCCTGTCCCGGTGCAGGAGCGGATCACACCAGCACCACGATTGGGGCGACCCTGGGGATCCTGGTCGCAGGGGGAGCTGCAGCTGCATTAGCCATTTACTGCCGGAGGAGGAGGCGGGAAGGTAATGGGGGACGGTGCCATTGGCCAGTGTGAGTGGGCGGGGGGCTGTGTGGCCCCAGCGGGAGCAGAGAGTCCGTGGAGGCTGAGGGGATAGGTACACAGCCAGGGACACCCAAGGGGCTATGGGACTAGGGGGGGCCTCTATACAGACTGAGCCCCCTGCAGCTGATGACTCACACCTCCTGATACTGGGGGGCACAATGTAAAGGGGGGGGACACGTGACCGCCCCGCGTGTCGCCTCTGGGAGGAACTTCCCTGGGCCAGGGCAGCCAATCCCCCCCCGGCTCCTGGGGGCCTGGGCCACAGGCCGGGAGCACATGCCTCTGGGCCTGTCTGGGTCCAGCCATGGCCCTGGGAGACTCACAGCACCAGTGTCTCCCCAGAGGTCGCTGACAACTCAGTGTGGGGCGGGGGCGGGCAGTGCCCCATCTCCAGCTCAGCAGGGGCCAGGGAACCTGCTCCCAGCGCCCCCCCAGTGACCCCCTGCCCTGCGCCCAGCGTGGGGGCTGCCGTGCTCTGCCCCCCAGCAGAGTTACCTGCAGGGGGTGTCTCTGTCCTTCTCCCGCAGTGCCTACCCCCAACTCGCTTGGCCGCTCTCCCTGGGGCCTAGCGGGGAGGGGATTTTCCTCCTTCGCATCCCAGTGAGAGGAAAATCCCTCAGCTCTCCAGCCCCTGCTCTCACTGATGCTCCTGCTGTCCCCCCATCCCCAGCCCGGGCGCAGGTGTCCAGGATCCAGGTGTTACCGCACTGGGAGCCCCGGGACGAGGTGCCGTTTGCCATCCAGATCCAGAACTTTTACCCCAGGGCATAAGCACCGACTTCCCCTCTGCCCAGTGGGTGCTTGACCCCACCACCACCCCTGGACCCACCCTCGCCCCATTCCACCCCTTCCCCAAATTCCCCACCCCCTTCCTGCCCCCATTCCACCCCCTTCCCCCAAGTCCCCGCCCCAGCCCCGCCTCTTCTCTGCCTCCTCCCCCTAACACGCCGTGTCCCCGCTCCTCCCCCTCCCTTCTAGAAAGTTCAAAGCACCACCAAACAGCTATTCGGCGGCAGGGGGGTGGGAAGTGCTGGAGGGAGGGGCAGGAGCGGGGACACGGTGCACTCGGGAGGAGAGGGGGGAGCTTGGCTGCTGGTGTGTGTGGAGTACCTGCTAATTTTTCCCCGTGGGTGCTCCAGCCCTGCAGCACCCACCGAGTCGGCGCCTATGCCCCAGGGGAATTCACCGGATCCAGAGGAGCTGTGAGGGGGCAGAGAGATGGAGAGACGAGAGCCTAGCAATCCGCCAGAACCCGAATCTCACGTTCAGTTCTACCAGCATCTGGAGACTCCCCAGACGGGGACTGAACCGTCCGGAGTTCAGAGTCCGAGTGTCCGTCACATTTGAGGGTAGGCAGGTAACATTCACATGTCTCCCTCAAGGGCTACACAATAGCCCCACCCTGTGTCACCGACAGGTGCACGCTATGGGTAGAGCCTTGAATCACGACTCCCAAGTGCTGAGTTATGTTGATGAAATTCTAGTGGCTACGGCTACGAGGGAGGAAAATCTTACAGTAGTGGAGGAGGTCATTAGCACCATCCAGCAGACTGGCTTCTTGAGATCTCCGGGGAAAATCCAACTGGCTACCCAAACGGTGTCCTACCTCAGTATTACTCTAGGCGAGGATGGGAAATCCCTAGACAAAGCAAGGGTGGAATTAATCACCAAATTACCAATTCCCAGAGATGTCTCAGCCTTACGGTCCTTTTTAGGGCTAACCGGCTTCTCAAGAGAATACATTGAGAATCACGCCGGGTTAGTGTCACGGAGTACGGGGGGACTCAGGGCCCTGCACCCCCGGCGTCCTGTGATTCACCATGACTCTCAGCCAGCCAGTAAAGCAGAAGGTTTATTTAGACGACAGGAATACAGTCCAAGACAGGTCTTGCAGGCACAGACAACAGGACCCCCTCAGTTAGGTCCATCTTGGGGTCCTCGGGCATCCCAGCCCCCTTGGGAGGTCAGAGCCCCCTCTGCCCCCCAGCCACCTCTCCAGCCCACTCCTGAGACTCTGCCTTCAGCCACACCTCCCCCAGCCTTTGTTCAGTTTCCCGGGCAAAGGTGTCACCTCGCCCCAGCCCCCTCCTGGGTTCTCATGTTACAGGCTCAGGTATTTTCAGTCAGTCTCCCATCCCCCAATGTAGACTATCCCAGCCACACTCCCCTGTCAGCATTCACAGACCACAGTAAGAACAGTCCCAGTTCGTCACATCTCCCCCCTTCGAGACCGAACTGAGCGGGGTCACTTCAGCCAGTGACCCGGGGAAGTTCGAACCTCCCCCCGTTCCCATGGATGCCCCAGCATCCCTCCCATTCCTTGGTGAGAATTACACCAGGCCCCTCCAGTTTCACGCCCCCCCTTAGGTCGGGGGTGCTCGAGGGCATTCGCAGTTCGCATGTGGGAAGGGTTATGCGGCCTGTGCCCTTTTCCCACCCCAATACCCCTGGGGTTCCAACTGGGGTGTGGTCTTCTCCCAGCGCTCCAGTCTGGAGGTCTGTGCTTCAGGCTCTCTTGGTTCAGAGCCCCCCTTTTAACCTTGGCCACCCTCTGGAAAGGCTCCTCTAGGCTGGGCAAGGGTCCTAAAGCCGTTTTCCCCTTGTCCCGGGCCTTCCTCCCCCTCTGACAGGGGTCACAGGATCGGCAGTACTGCCGGACAGTAACAAAGACCCCAGGCCAGTAAAAGCTCCGTAGCAGCCTCTGCTGGGTACGCCAGGTTCCCTGATGCCCTGGGAGGGGGGTGTCATGGGCCCGGTACAGCAGCTGGCGGCGATACTTCTGGGGTACCACCAGCTGCCTCCTGATCCCCCCTGACTCCATTTTCCCTGGGGGAGCCCATTCTCGGTACAGGAACCCCTTCTCCCACAGGAACCTTTTCCGGCCACCTCTCCCCATGGTCTGTACCGCACCGAGGTCAGCCAGGTCCCTTATCTTCCGCAAGGAGGGATCTTTTTGCACCTCGGCCTGGAACTCAGCAGCTGGGACAGGGATGGCCACCTGTTCTCTCTCGCCGGCTGGGTCTGAGGCCGCAGCCTCCCTGAGCCGTGTCCCTGGGTGTTCCCTCCCCACCAGGTTAGGGTCCTGCGCCTCGGGCAAGGCACCCTCCCCAAGGCCAGGGCGCAGTGCCCCTCGCCGGCTCTGACTGCGGGTCACAACCAGTGCATTCTGGGGGTTGCTTGGCCAGTCCTCCAGGTCCCCCCCCATCAACACCTCAGTGGGCAAATACGGGTGTACCCCCACGTCCTTGGGGCCCTCCTTGGGCCCCCACTTCAGGTGTACCCTCACCACAGGTACCTTGAATGGGGTCCCACCCACCCCCGTCAGAGTCAGGAAGGTGTTGGGCACCATCCGATCTGAGGCCACCACCTCGGGCCGGACCAGTGTCACCTCTGCGCCCGTATCCCAGTATCCATCGACCTTCCTCCCATCCACCTCCAGGGGAACAAGGTACTCTCTCCGGAGGGACCACCCCGCGCCCACCGTATAAACCAAAAACCCTGAGTCTGGAGCATCCAGCCCCCCAGAGGAGCTGGCCTGGAGCTCTCCTTCCTCCTTAGCAGGTGGTATTCTGCCAGCCCCCCTTCCCTGGGAGTGCCTCCTCTCGCCCGGCTGGGTCTCTACCCAGTCAATCCTCTGTGGGTTTGGTCTGCTCAGTCTGTCCCTGAGTCTGGGGCACTGGGCCCGTATGTGACCTCTCTGGTCACAGTGATAGCAGACCATGTCCCATGTGTCCCCTCGAGCCGGTCGGTTGTCCCTGACGCTGGGCATTCCCCATGGGAGGGGATTCCCCACATTTCCCTTTTGGGAGGTACCCGGGTGACTCTCTCTCTGCATCGCAGCGGGCCTGCTCCTTTGGGACTCCTCCCTGCCAGCCCCTGACCGGCTCTTCACAAACTCATCGGCCAGCCGGCCGGCATGTCGCGGGTTCTCTGGTTTTTTGTCCCTCAACCACAGCCTCAGGTCGGATGGGCACCGCTCATACAGTTGCTCCAATACCAGCAGTTTAACCAGGTCCTCCTTTGTCTGGGCCCCATCAGCCCACTTGCTGGCGTATCCCTCCATGCGAACGGCTAGTTGCAGATATGAGATCTCAGGGGTTTTATCCTGACTCCGGAACCTTTCCCGGTACATCTCAGGAGTCAGCCCAAACTCACGTAGCAGGGCCTTTTTGAATAGTTCGTAGTCCCCTTTCTCCGCCTCTTCCAGTTGGCGGTACAATGCCACGGATTTGGGGTCCAGTAAGGGGGTGAGAACCCGGAGTCTGTCCGCAGGATCAACCTGGTGCAGCTCGCAGGCCGTCTCAAAGGCATCCAGGAAGTCATCCATGTCCTCCCCCTCCTTACGTGGGGCCAGGAAGCACTTATCAAAGTTCCATGCAGTCCTGGGTCCCCCCTCACTCACTGTAGCTGGGGCCCCACTGCTCTTCAGCCTGGCCAGTTCCAGCTCATGCTGACGTTGGTTCTCCTCATGCTGACGCTGTTTTTCCCGTTCTTCCCGCTCTTCCCGCTCATGCTGTCTCTGTTGTTCACGATCCTCCAGCTCTCTCAGTTTTAGCTCTATCTCCCATTCCAGCCCATTCCGCTCCACGGATGCTGCGCGTGGCCGGGAGGATCCCCTGCTGGCCGGCGAGCGTGGCCGGGAGGATCCCCTGCCGGCCGGGGGGGTCACTGCGCCCTCGGTATTTGCTGGGCTCCTCCCCACCCTTCCCCTAGGCATAGGAAGGAGGGGTCTCGGGAGGCCCTCAGCAGCCGGCTGACCACTCCCAGCTGGGACAGACACTGGGGCCTGCGCTGCATCTGCCAGGCTGCTTCCCTCAGAGACAGGGATCAGTTCATTCGAGCGATCTCCCTTCTCCAGCTGGGCAATGAGCTGTTCTTTGGTGAGCCTCCCACTGCGCACCCCCCTCTGCTTGCACAGCTCCACCAGGTCGCTCTTAAGCCGCTTGGCATACATCTTCCTGCTGGCCACTCACAGGCCTGTGTGCTCACCGCTCCCCACAGTTTCCAGGGAGACCCCTAGTGTGCCAGCCCTTCTCGAGGTCACCACCTCTCTGCCAGGGTCGAGCTGCAGACTCCTCCGCCCCTGGGACCACTCGCTGTGACCCCCCGGGGGACCCTGTTACTGCAAAAGTCCTTCTCGCTGGTCACACACTCCCAGGGGTGATAACCGTCTCTCTCTGACTCTTCAGCACGCCTGGTCCCCGTCAATCCACCTTCGTTTTACTTCTCCCCAGTCACTTACTGCAGGAAGCGCCGTCCACGGGGTGCAGTAGATCCCACCGCTACCACCAGTTGTCACGGAGTACGGGGGGACTCAGGGCCCTGCACCCCCGGCGTCCTGCGATTCACCATGACTCTCAGCCAGCCAGTAAAGCAGAAGGTTTATTTAGACGACAGGAATACAGTCCAAGACAGGTCTTGCAGGCACAGACAACAGGATACCCCTCAGTTAGATCCATCTTGGGGTCCTCGGGCATCCCAGCCCCCTTGGGAGGTCAGAGCCCCCTCTGCCCCCCAGCCACCTCTCCAGCCCACTCCTGAGACTCTGCCTTCAGCCACACCTCCCCCAGCCTTTGTTCAGTTTCCCGGGCAAAGGTGTCACCTCGCCCCAGCCCCCTCCTGGGTTCTCATGTTACAGGCTCAGGTATTTTCAGTCAGTCTCCCATCCCCCAATGTAGACTATCCCAGCCACACTCCCCTGTCAGCATTCACAGACCACAGTAAGAACAGTCCTAGTTCGTCACAGTTAGCTAAGCCATTAGATCGGCTTTTTAAGGAAAGACCAGCCATGGGTATGGGGCAGGGAGGAACAGGAGGCTTTTGTTGGGTTGAAACGAGCACTAGCGGCCGCACCGGCACTAGCCCACCCACAGAGGGGAGTCCTGTTCTACCTGGAACTAGCCACTGCCCCTGTAAGTCTAGGTGTGTGCTGCTGCATTGCCAGGGCGGAGACCTCACACCCATAGCCTACGCGTCTAAAACACTAAGTGAAGTGGAGGCACGTTTTAAAGCACGTGAGTGAGTCCTGGCACTGGTATGGTCTCTGGCCCACTGGGAATATTTAACTGGGACTGCCCTGGTGGTGGTCAGGACATGCCACACGCCAGTGAAGTATGTAATATCAGGGTGCATAAACGAGGGTTGCGTGTCTTCTCCACGCTTGGCAGGATGGACCCTAAGCCTTATTAATCGGGAACTCAGTACAGAAAAGGTGCCACATATGGGAATTCTTCCATACACCTTAATAGAAACCAGACAGGAATATGAATGCCCACTGCCAGCTTCACAGCTGGAACTTCAGTCTCCCTATCTCATATTGTCCACCTGGGAGGAAGCAGTGCAGGAGGCTCCAGCCTATGGGCAGTGGACGGGAGCACCTTTCACAATCAGGGGTGTTCCGTGGCTGGCTATGCGGCCATTAAAGCTGAATCTGAGGAAGTCTTGCAGGGTACTGTAAAGCTTCCGTCTGCGTAGGTGGCTGAGCTGGTGGCCGTACTCGCGGTATTAACCAGGGAGGGCTCAGAAATGAGTTTATGTATCTGTTCTGACTCCAGCTGGGTAGTGCAGGCCCTTACCAGCTGGCTACCCCTATCTGGAGACAAAGGGGCATGAGAACCACAGACGAGAGGCCAGTGAAGTACTCTGCGTATCTGCAGCACGCATGGCAATTGGCATCTGAGCAGCAGGGTGTGCCGAAGGCTTACCTATTGAAGGTTATGGCACATACTAAGGAGGAATCTGAAGTATGTATATTAAACCGCCGTGCCGATCAGTTAGCCAAACGAGCAGCTAGCATGGGGCCGGAGCATCTATGGACAGCCACACTGGTGTCCGCGACAACAATTAAGATGCCTCGCCCTGATCCAGCCCTAGCCACTGACATAGCCGCTCTGCAGAAGCAGGATAAATCCATTCAGGACCTGTTGAAACAGAAGTCCTGTTCAGGACGCACAATCTATTGATTCTAATGGCTTAGTTGTGGCAATGCCACTTAATAACGGTAAGGTACCAGTTGCAGTTATCCTGAGTTGCCTAAGGAGGGAGCTGATTGGGCTAGCTCACAGCCAGGGCCATTATGGTGTTGAGAAGACAACGGAGAAAATTAAAAGGGTGGCCTGGTGGCCCAATTTAAAAGAAGATGTGGACTTTTACATCTTCTCCTGCCTCAGGTGTGCAGAATGTAATGCTGATTCAAGGCCCATTAAACGACCCATGCGATTTCACCTGTCTGAAGGCCCTTGGCATCACCTACAAACAGATTTTATTGGCCCGCTACAACGCTCAAGGAAAGGAAATGTGTACTGCCTGGTAGTGGTAGATGTGTTTACCAGATGGGTGGAAGCCTACCCTACCAGAAATGCAGCTACCACCACTCGTGTGTTACTGGAACAAACATTTTCATGCTTTGGAGTCCCTGCAGAAATAGACTCAGATAGGGGGCCCCATTTCGTCGGAGCGATCACCCAAGCCCTCTGCGCTGCCTTCAATATCAAGCAGCGATTCCATATCGCAGCGCATCCCCAAAGCTCGGGAATTGTGGAAAGAGCCAATAGAACCATAAAAACAGCCGTCAAAAAGATGATAGACATGCTGGGGTGGGACTGGGACATGAAGTTGCCATTCATCTTGATGGCAATGTGATCGACCAAGACCACTCATGGGTTTTCGCCTCATGAGGTGTTTACCAGTAGCGCAATGAACACACCCGAGCTCTGGTGGCTGGGTGGTGTCCCACCAGACAGATACCAACCCAGGATCCGTATAGATATGTACATGAGGGAAATCCTAGAGGTAATCAGTGGCATTCAGCACCAGGTAGCGCAGCGATTGAGGGCAACAAACCAGGCAGTGACAAAGAAATTGGGGACTGTAGATGATAATGGCTGGGAGATCGGTACAAAAGTAATGTTCAGGTTCTATTCTGAAAAGGGACACGTGTTGAGCCCCCCGGTGGATGGGACCAGCGTCCATTGTTAACAGGGCGAGCGCGCCCGTCTACCAGCTCCGCATTCCATCAAAGTGAGGAGGGAGGCTCAAGTGGTTCCACTGCAGCCAGTTAAAAGTGTGGTGAGAAGGGGAACCTAACCCACCCTAATAAACTTTTTCTTTCTCTTCTCATTGTAGATCAGTCATGACCATCACTGCAATTGCCTTACCCCAATCACTGTATGTAATGTTAGTTAGTCGTGTAAATGTGGTTGTTCCATATATAGATTTTTACGAGGGGGATCATTGGTACTGTAAGACAGGGCGACATTACAGAGGGATCCCCCAAGGCATAACCTCGGACCCCTCCGAGACTGGCGAGCCCATTACTGTGTTTGCGGTTCAGGAAGTTCTCACCTGTAAAATTAAATGGGTCCTGGAAAAATCCGGAAGCAAGGGTGAATTTGGAGCCCTAAAAACAGTTTATTACCACGATAAGGAGGCAAAACCTCTGGCTTGTATCAAAAAACCATTGGATACCTACAAGTAGGAACTGATGGAGCCCTTATTTGGCAACTGCACCAGCGTAAAGGTGCCTTCTCTTCCAAATATGTGCAGAGGCATATCCTTTACCATGCCAAATCAGGTTTCCACTGGAATAAGTGTTACTAATATGACATCTTCCTGGTCGCCCAGCATCATATGCCTCAAATTAGGGTCAGTATGTAGTAGTGGGATTTTATGTTTGTGTTTTGTATGATTTAGAATGAAGGATAAGGAATAATAAGATAAGAATGTAGCATGTATTAAATGTATTGGTGTATGATTTGACCATATTCTGCCAGCCACCCTTTCTGAAAGCAGAAAGGAATGGCCTAATGGGCCATTTGGTAAAGATGCATTAGCCAGAATCTGTGTCTGGGCTGATTTCAAGGCAGTAACAGACCTTTGGGGGTCACCACTTTGTTGTAGGTTTAGCATTTTAGAATAAGTAAAAGAATGCCACGATTGTTTTCTTTTGCATTGCAACTTGATGTTCCTGTTCAAAATGTTCTGTGTAAATTAATTCTGTTTTGTGTGTGAATGAGGAATGTGTGTTAAGAGATAAGTGTGAATGCCATTGCTGAACCAGATGGTCTAGGGAGGAACCAGAGACAGACGTAAGGGCACCAGGAGGCTGCAACACGTCCCTATTGAAATGCCAGAGGAGGGCAGATTGATGACGTTAAAGATGAGACAGGCACCTATCAATGGGACAAGATAGCTGTGATCAAACCCAGCATGGGGTAACTCCCTGAGGAATTTGATGAAAGAACAAGATAAAGGATGAAAAGGACAATTTAAGAAAACAAGCACTAATCAAACAACAATTGATTACAGCATGACGGTGCAAAACTCATTGGTCCCAGTGAAGGAAAATCATCATATAAACAGGGGGCCTTGCCATGAAACTTTGGGTTCATCCTGCCAACACTTCCCCGAGCATTGTGTCGCGACCGACAGAACCCGGCTCCTCTCTACCCATGATCAACCGAGCTGGCCACTAGATTGACCCGGACTCTGGACTGGTAACTGTAACATCAACTGGCGGGACAGTGTGTGTGTGTGTGTGTGTGTGTGTGTGTGTGTGTGTGTGTATGTGTGATTGAATGCATATGCTAATTGTTGTATCTTCAATAACTGCGGCGTACAGTAACTCCTCACTTAAAGTCATCCCGGTTAACATTGTTTTGTTGTTACGTTGCTGATCAATTAGGGAACATGCTTATTTAAAGTTGTGCAACGCTCCCTTCTAATGTCGTTTGGCAGCCTCCTGCTTTGTCCACTGCTTGTAGAGAAGAGCAGATCATTGCAGCTAGCTGGTGGGGGCTTGTAACCAGGGTGGACTGGCAGCCCCCCTATCAGCTCCCAGCTCCCCTAAGTTCCCTGTGCAGCAGCTGCCCAGCAGGCTACCAATTGCAGCTGTCCCTCCCCCCACTGCCATATGCTGCTGCTGCCCTTTGCCTGGGAGCTGCTCCCAGAGACTCCTGCTTGCTGTGCATGGAGGGGGGGGGAAGGGGGAGGCTAATGTCAGGGTGTCCCCCTCTCCCCTGCTCCTGCACCCCGCTTATCCCTTCTCCATGTAGAGCAGGTTGGGGACACGGACAGAGAGAGACAGAGAGAGCTTGGGGCAGCAGCTGCTGTCTCAACTTCCTGATCCACTTAAAAAGACAATGCATTTAGAGTGGGTCAGCTTACTTAAAGGGGCAGTGTGCATTTCTCTCTCTCTCCCATACATAAGGTGTGTGTCTGTCTCTAGCCTTGGCTACACTCGCGGATTCACAGCGCTGCCGCGGCGGCAGCGCTGTGAAGCACGAGTGTAGTCACGCCGCCAGCGCTGTGAGAGCTCTCTCTCAGCACTGTAAGTACTCCACCTCTCCGAGGGGAGTAGCTTGCAGTGCTGCGAGGGAGCGTGCAGCGCTGCAGGTGCTGATTACACTGGCGCTTTACAGCGCTGCACTCGCTGCGCTCAGGGGGGTGTTTTTTCACACCCCTGAGCGCAGCAAGTGCAGCGCTGTAAAGCGCCAGTGTAGCCAAGGCCTAAGTCTGCTATGCTGTCTCTCCTCCCTCTCCATTTGTGCTGCCTTGTTGAGTGTGAGAGGCTACATTAACAACTTGTTAACCCTTGAGGGCTCAGCTGAGTGCTAGTTCATCATTTAGCAGCAAGACATTCCCTGGGAAATACCCCACCCTCCTCCACCCTCTGACTACACCACCTGAACCAAGCTTCACAATCATCATTGCTGTGAACAGTATTAAACTGTTTAAAACGTATACTGTGTGTGTATATATATATATATATATATAATATATTTTTTTTTGTCTGGTGAAAAAAATTTCCCTGGAACCTAACCTCCCCTATTTACATTAATTCTTATGGGGAAATTGGATTCGCTTAACATCGTTTCACTTAAAGTCGCATTTTTCAGGAACATAACGTTAAGTGAGGAGTTACTGTATTGCCTTTTCCCCTGAAAAAGATCCCTTGTGCTTCTTATAAGCATAACATTTTTGGTGGAGAATTGCGAAAGGGGGAAGACATGCACTGTGATTGTTGAACATACTGCTAAATACTGCTAAAAGGTATCCCATACGTATAAAGTGATCAATCACTCAGGTGTGCACACCCCCAGTCGTAGAAGTGCCGGGCCATAAGGGGGAGGGTTAGAGTCTTCGCTCCTACCCATCTGTCGGGGAAAAATTGCATAGGTGAATATAGCCTTGATCGTAGCAGGATTGAGCCCAAGAGGTAGGGGGCTTAGTGTTTCCCCCTCCTGCTCTGTCAGGCAGAGTTCTTTTTAGTGAGTATAGACTTTTTGTTTTGTAAGTCCCAGCATGAGCGTGGGCACAGGAGAGTTATAAAGGTAAAAGAGATTCATAAAGAAATATGTTCAGGTGGTATTTTCTATGTGAGACCCAACTCTGAAGGATATAGGAGTGTGGGCACATAGTGGTAGCACCTGTGTAAGAAATGTTTAAAAGGAAACAATCTAAAGATGATACTTTGTTCAAGAGATTACTCCTTTTAAACAGATCTCGCTCTGTTAAACCAAACTCTGAAGGATATAGGAGTTTGGGCAGTGTAGTATTTTTTGTGAGTGATATTGTGGTGATTTCACAATTTTGAGAGATGTTTAAGAAAAGGGACCAGGAGGGGCGGGGGCTAGTTGAGGAGCCCACCCTCCTTGCTAAATTGTTAGTGGGACAAAGCCTGTGCCCATGAAAAGGGACGGTTCAGCGAGGAAAGCAGGATCGGGCCCAGACAAGCAGGCAGGCAACAGATAAAAAAATTGGAAAACAGGTTGGAAGCCCTGAGGGCAGAGTGTCAGGAGTAAGGGAAGCAGTAACTACAGGCATGGGGATTTCAGATCCCTGGGGCAATACTTGGAATGGTGATATCTGGGGTGATGGAGGCATCAGTCTGGGAGAGAAGCAACTGATTTAAGGAAAGAGAGTGAGAGGTTAACTCTGCAGAGGCTGGAGGGAATTAAGCAGTTGAACATTGTAAAAATGTTAAAAAGGAAAAGTGTTATAGAAAGCAGCAAAGAGTCCTGTGGCACCTTATAGACTAACAGACGTATAGGAGCATGAGCTTTCGTGGGTGAATACCCACTTCTTCGGCTTGGGCCGTGGCACAGGGTTCAAATTGATTTGATTGATAAATTGTCAAGGAGTAAGGAAGGATTCCAGTATTTATTGGTGATAATTGATTCCTTTTCAGGATGGGTGGAGGCATTTCCTACTAAAGATAATAGCACCAGGGGAGTGGCCAAAAAGTTTTTTAATGAGGTAGTATGTAGATATGGCACCCCCGAAATAACAGATTCTGACAATGCGGGAGCCTTTGTAGGAGAAATTTTTACAACAATGATACAAGCCTTGGGAATTAAACAAAAGCTCCATATACCATACCAGCCTCAGTCCTCAGGCCAAGTAGAGCGCATGAATCACACTATTAAGGAAGTGCTCTGGAAGGTAGTAAATCACACAGGGAAAGACTGACTGGATAAACTGCCTCTGATTTTGGCTGCCATCCACAGCAGTAATAGACTAAGGACAAAAATTTAATCCTTCCAAATTCTGTTTGGACATCCAATGCGCCTAATAATAG
Organism: Terrapene triunguis; assembly: GCF_002925995.2. Taxonomy (NCBI): domain Eukaryota; kingdom Metazoa; phylum Chordata; order Testudines; family Emydidae; genus Terrapene; species Terrapene triunguis. The sequence continues at coordinate 27,342 of NW_020692670.1, forward strand.
ATCCTAGTTACCTAGTACAGGGTCAAGAAGAGAGCTCTAATATAACCCAGCATGATTATTTTCAATGGCTCAAACAGTTACAAGAAGATAAAGCCACCCTCCAGTATAGGGTTAATCCGGCCATCGAACACATGAACAACAAAATTCAGAAACAAAGGCACACAAAGGCAGTGGACCAAGTGATGTACCTTAAAATGGGAAAAAGGGACTACTCACTGGAATCAAAGTGGATAGGCCCTTACTCCATAGTGGACCGCCTTAGCCCAGTGGTATACCGCATTGAAAAAGATGGAAAACTGAAATGGGTCCATGTTTCACAAATTAAACTGTTTACATAAATAACGATGTTTGAATCTTTGCAGAAAAGGACATCGGAACCTGAGCACGAGGTGCTGCTTAACCACCACAATTTTAATCTTCAGAGAATGAGACTCCAGTCTAAGGTCTGGCTTTACCTGCTCTGGGAACTTTTAGTGCCCAGATAATTAGAGCAATCATGGGAGAAGTTGCAGCCCTCCTTATAAGCCAATATTTAAGGAATAATTCACTCCCCGCCAACCAATCATGGATTCCTACCCATGATCCAGTGATCCTCATGGAGTGCTATGATAAAAACGCTAGCCAACTCTTAAAACCCTTAGGAAATACCAATATGTATGCCTGGGAAGGGGAAGTAGGACTTAAGGTTCACCTTATAAACACCACAGGAATACCAAACCACTGGGAAATAAGGGTTAAAATAGAGGGTCCCTATGGGGATACCATCTGGAGTTCCAGCTACCCACGATTACCATATCAGTGGGATGAGCCTGTTAAGACAGGAACAACACTAACAGTTATTGTGGGGTACTGTCCAATACCCTGTAGTGAATTGAACCTATGGTTCCTGGACACATGCACCAGAACCTGGACCAGAGAATATGCATTCGAAAGAGGTACACCAAATGTTCACCCTACTCCCTTCCTATTATAATGGCCTGGATAAAGACACATCACCACTCCAATGGCCGAGCAAAATGAGATGTAGTAGACACCATATTAGGAGGAGTTGGATTTGGAGCAGGAATTATGAATACTGTAGACCTGGAGGTAATTAAGAATAAGTAAGTTTCTTGTCACAACTGCAAGCTAGTCTCATTCACAAGCAGGCAGATAATACTGTGGACTTGGTACAAATAGGTCTGGGAAACCTGAAAGCAACATGGAATATGTGGCGGTGGCTAAACACCACCTCCTGGCTGCTGTATAAACAGCAAATAGAATTAGGGAATAATTCTGCCTTGGCCATAGGATGTACTGAGATGCAAATTCTTAGCTTAGCATCACTTGAACATGAAATGTTTTGGGTAATATCTGGGAATGTTTGGTTATTAATGCATCTTTTAAAGCAACGGAAGAGGTCCTTGTTTGGCACCTACAAATATGAATGGATGCAATATGTTTCCAGCATGGTTAAGCCTGATTTGTTATTAGATGAAATTATTGTTAAAATTGCTCACCAACAGTCTGCGGAGACAGAAATATGGAAAGGGAGCGCGCTCCCAAAACTGACCATGGGATCCTTTTGGCTACCCTGGGTTATGGATCAGTGGGCTGGGAAAGAGAAGAAATTATTGGATACCCGAGGGTGTACAAAATGGAGCCCTCAGAAATGGGTGTGCTTGTCCCTACCTGTCACCACAGAACCATGTAGCAGGGATACATCATTGGGAACATGTGTGTTGGACGAACTAGAAAAGGTGACTCCGTTTTTACAACAGACACAGAGGGATGTAGGGAAGCACGTCATTCAAATACTATATGCCAATGGAGACATGCTAAAAATGGCTAGATCTGAAAAAGAACTGACAGCCTATCATTGGTACAACATTTTTACAGGCTTGTCCCCAACCTTTAAGGGCATATTGTCTATTATGTTTCACTCGTTAATAATTGTGTTAATATTGTCCTGTGTTTGCTTGCTAGAAATGTGTTGTATGTGCTGTTGGACAAAAAGAAATTTTGTTAAATTACAACCACAAGCTCAAATGGTCTCTCAGTATATTGTTATGAAATAATTGTATAAAATGTGACCCACTTGTGACGTTGCACCCCATAATGCTTTATAGAAATACGCTTATGAATGTAAATCAGGAGGGACCTGATCCAGGAGAAGGACTTGTTGCCAGGTAAAATGGCAGAATTAGAACTGGTGGGAGGTTATAAAGTCCTTGCCCCTTTAGCTAAGGTACACATGGAAACTGGAGTATGTTTTATGCTACATATGCGATGTAACATATCTCAGCAAAGGTTATGATCTACTGAATATATTCATCCTGTTTGTATGCATGTATCATTTTTGTATTCAAAGTTATGAATATTGGCTATGTACTTGTTTGATTTTAAGTAGCCTCAGTGAAGCATTTGGTCAGCTTCTTGAGAAAAGACTAATCTCAGTAAGTGCCCAATCAAAAAACACTTAATTTGACAATAGACTTTGATAAATGCCAATCCACATCTGAGGTTTCCTGGGAACATTCCTGTAGAGAACTAAGTCATGCATGGACATGTGACTTGCCCAGGTGACTCAAAAACTCCGTCTTGTGGTGGGGATTCTACACAGGGGGAGGGAGGGGTTTCCACCCACAAGAGAGAAACTACATAAAGCCCTGGGAGACCCCTCCATTTTGTCTTCAGCTGACTCAAGAGGTAGGCTCTCCACCCCCAAAGGATACCTGAAAGAAACTGGAACAAAGGACAGTAACTACAGGGATGTGAGTGATTGCTGGACCCAGACTAGAAGGAGGCTAGTCTGTAAAAGAAGCTACTGGAACATCTCTGAGGGTGAGATTTCATCTGTAATCACTTTCTTACTGTATTAGGCATAGACTTGTGTGTTTTATTTTGCTTGGTAATTTACTTTGTTCTGTCTGTTATTACTTGGAACCACTTAAATCCTACTTTTTGTATTTAATAAAATCACTTTTTACTTATTAATTAACCCAGAGTATGTATTAATTCCTAGGGGCGCAAACAGCTGTGCATATCTCTCTATCAGTGTTATAGAGGGTGAACAATTTATGAAATTACCCTGTATAAGCTTTATAGAGAGTAAAACAGATTTATTTGGGGTTTGAACCCCATTGGGAGTTGGGCATCTGAGTGCTGGAGACAGGAGCACTTCTTAAGCTGTTTTCAGTTAAGCCTGCAGCTTTTGGGGGATGTAGTTCAGACCTGGGTCTGTGATTGTAGCAGGCTAGTGTGTCTGTCACAACCAGGCAGGGCACTGAAGTCCCAAGCTGGCAGGGAAAACAGGCTCGGAGGTAGTCTCAGCACATCAGGTGGCAGTTCCCAAGGGGGTCTCTGTGATCCAACCCTTCATGAAGCATCCCAAACAACAGAAAAGAAAGGTGCACCAGGACACAGGAACACAAGGGAACAAGCTGACCGGTGAATCTGAGTCTTGGGTGACACCTGAAGAGCTTTTAACTCATAAACAGCCCTAGGGTAAATACGGCTAGTTTGAATGTGTACTCAGAGCACAGATTCTGTGTAGGGAGAACCACTCGCTGCGAGAACCACTTGCGAGAAGGAGTGATATGCAGCCTCCTTTTCATATTGAATGGCCTTGGCTTTAGACAATAAATTGACTAAACTGGGTCATTTAGTGTCCTGAGCATTTTAATACTGTGACGAACTGGGACTGTTCTTAATGTGGTCTTTGAATGCTGAGTGGGGAGTGTTGGCTGGGAAGGCAGGGGAGTGTGGCTAGGATGGTCTGCATTGGGGGATGGGAGACTGGCCTTGAGGGAAGATACCTGAGCATGTAACATGAGAACCCAGGAAGGGGTTAGAGGCCAGGTGACACCTTTGCCCGGGAAACTGAACAAAGGCTGGGGGAGGAGACGCTGGGGGGAGAGTGAGTTTCAGGAGCTGGCTGGTGAATGGCTGGGAGGCAGACGGGGCTCTGACTCCCCAATGGGGCTGTGGTGCCCCTGGGACCCCAAGATGCACCTAATGGGGGGGGGGTCCTGTTGTCTGTGCCTGCAAGACCTGTCTTGGACTGTGTTCCTGTCATCTAAATAAACCTTCTGCTTTACTGGCTGGCTGAGAGTCATGGTGAATCGCAGGAAGCCGGGGGTGCAGGGCCTTGTGTCCCCCCACACTATGTGACAAATACTGAACCGCAAGTGTAGTTAAGCAGTTTGCTCCTTTAGTAACAGTTCCAATCAAAACAGTTACAAAGTGGGAGAGAAAGGGGCAGCACTCGGGCGTTCCCTGTGGGTACATCCAGCACATGGGTGTGGAAGCAGAGAAAGAACTGACAGAAATTTGAAGGGGATTGCAATGCATGACAGTCTGTTAGCAAGAGTCATGCTAACTGTAACCCAACCCTAATAACGCGAGATTTGTAGAAGTGAGGATTGTGTGAGGTGAGTGGGAAAGAACTGTGTGAGAAGTTGTTGTGACCTTGTGTAGATAAGATGGAGTCTAGAGTCTAAATAAGTGAGAAAAATAAGTTATCAGTATGACTTATGTATAAACAAAATGCAGCTGTTGCTCGTTATTGTCTGTAACAAAGGTATAAATGCTTGCTGTAATTGTTTACCTGGAGAGAGACCTGCCTGGGAGGGGGAGACCCTGTGTCCTAGTGCACTCTCTCCCTCCACGCAATTGCTTGAGAATAAAGTATCTGACTTTGCTGCACCCAACCAGAGAGTGAGAACTGTGTTTTTCTTCGACAATTTGGGGGCTCGTCTGGGATGGCAATGCCTGCTGAGACAGTGGCAACTGCTGCGGACTATTCCCCTTCAAACCCCATGGCGCCACAATTTTGAAATCTCTATTGGGGTATCGGAGGAGGACTGCCCGTGGGGCCGTCTGTCCCTGTTGGGCTCACACCATCCGAACTTATTGACTGTGCAGCAAGATCAGATGCAGAGCGGTGCTTGGGAACTGCTTTGCCGCCCCAATAAGGTTAGTTTGAAGTGGTACTGAGGACTTAGTTTGCCACCCTCAATAAGGTAGTTGTATGCGGTACTGGGGACTATAGTTTGGCCTCCCCCAACAAGGTTAATGCATTAGGTTAATGCACCGGTGCTGAGGGGTTTTTACCGCCTCAAGAGGGGGTTTGACCGCCTCAGATAAGGGAAAAGTGTATTAAGTCTGGACATAGAGGAGTAAGATTATTGTTAAATGAGATGCATCTAGATATGGGAATGAATGTGTGTGTATGAATGAACATTGGTGGTATAAGCCGCTGATCAGGTCTAAGACTTAAGCTGACTCCAGCCGCCCCAGGGCTACCCCATGTGGGAGTTCTGAAAGCAAGGGGGGTCAGCCGAATCTTGTGACCCAGCGGAGCCACTGACCCCAGTGGACCCTTTCCTGGAGAGGTGAGAGAGTGAGACTTTTCTTTAGCTCATGAGCTGCTAGCAGACAGGACGTCCTCCCCAGTGTAGATGATTGGAATATGGGTGAGGGACAGTTTAAGAATTCCCCCCACCCCGAAAGGGTACCCCTGCGTACCACATGTATGTGTACTATGGTCCCAAAACCTGCAGGTATTTAGAAAATTGGAATTTTTGCACGCGTGATAATCCATCTTAATAATTCCCACTAGAAGGTACCTTTGATTAAGATAAACTCACATACCTCAGAGGAACCCTTACATCACCAAAAGCCTCTGTCACACAGTGGGAGCAATTTGTCTATAGCATCCGGATGCCTCCCTACCCAAACCATTTTGTTAACTCCCTCGGCTTCTTTATATCCCCAAGTAAGGTAAGGCTGAAAGCGAGGAGGGAAAGGAACGAGTTAATTTGAAATTCAACTTGGCCCAGAGATAAAGAGAGAGCTGCTCTGCGTTCAAGGTCAAGAATCAACGCAGACCAGGCTAAGTACAAAGAAAAACTGCTTTCGACCCCAGCTGGCTGTGGAACAATTATAGACAGAGGCAAACCAAAAGCAATACAAGTTACAGGACTGAGATTACATTTGCAAAGCTTAACTGTCCAGTTAGATCCAACAGTCTGCCTTTGCGACCCCGGAGCCGGCGTGGTTTGGTGATACTGAAGAAGCCACAGGCAGCCGGCCTGGACTGGAATCTCTGAAAGAGACGCCGCAGGAGACCCCCAGGCGTAAAAGAACAGCCCTCCCAAGAGCGGAAGCAAGTTGCAGATTGCACAGCGCCTTCTCTGGACATTATACACAGACATGGCCTGTCTGGACCTACGTGTGTGAGTATGAAAGTGGCTTAGGGCTTGGGGCATTAATGTTTTTTTTCCTGAGTGATGTGGGAGCGTTCCCAATACTCTCTGTTGTTGTTTTATTACTTTACTAATGAAGCTTTAAAATTCAGTCATATGGTGTGTTTTCTTTATCTTCCCCAAACGATCCTGCAGTGTCAGCCTGATCACCTGACACGAGGGATAGATTGGTAACAGAAATCTGTCAGTTTTGGTGGAAAATTGAGGAAGGGGCGGGGAAGCCCTGCAGAACGCACATCATCTATTTGTTTTGCCCTTGTTATTTTATATTTGCTTTGCTTAGATTCATAGATTCATAGATTCTAGGACTGGAAGGGACCTCGAGAG
>NW_020692671.1:0-3318 GCF_002925995.2 Terrapene triunguis
ATCATGGTGGAATTCTTCCAGGGTCTCTTTCCCATGGGTCCAGATGATGAAGATGTCATCAATATAGCGTAGGTAGAGAAGGGGCATGAGTGGACGAGAGCTGAGGAAGCGTTGTTCCAGGTCAGCCATAAAAATGTTGGCATATTGTGGGGCCATGCGGGTGCCCATAGCGGTGCCACTGGTCTGGAGGTATATATTGTCACCGAATTTGAAATAATTGTGCGTGAGGATAAAGTCACAGAGCTCAGCAATAAGTTGTGCTGTGTCATCATCAGGGATACTGTTCCTGACAGCTTGTATTCCATCTGTATGTGGGATGTTTGTGTAGAGAGCCTCTACATCCATGGTGGCTAGGATGGTGTTTTCTGGGAGGTCACCAATGCATTGTAGTTTTCTCAGGAAATCTGTGGTGTCACGGAGATAGCTGGGAGTGCTGGTGGCTTAGGGTCTGAGTAGGGAGTCCACATATCCAGACAGTCCTTCAGTGAGAGTGCCAATGCCCGAGATGATGTGGCGTCCAGGATTTCCAGGTTTGTGGATCTTAGGTAGTAGATAGAATAACCCCGGTCGGGGCTCTAAGGGTATGTTGATTTGTTCCTGTGTTAATGTAGGGAGTGTCCTCAGCAGATGGTGCAGTTTCTTAGTGTATTCCTCAGTGGGATCTGAGGAAAGTGGCCTGTAGAATTTGGTATTGGAGAGTTGTCTGGCAGCCTCCTTCTGGTAGTCAGACCTGTTCATGATGACAACAGCACCTCCTTTATCAGCCTCTTTGATGATAATGTCAGGGTGGTTTCTGAGGCTGTGGATGGCATTGCGTTCTGCACGACTTAGGTTATGAGACAAGCGATGTTGTTTTTCCACAATTTCTGCCTGTGCACGTCGGCGGAAGCATTCTATGTATAGGTCCAGACTGTCATTTCGACCCTCGGGAGGAGTCCATGTGGAGTTCTTCTTCCTGTGTTGTTGGTGGGAGGGTATCTGTGTATCAGTGCGCTGTTCAGTGTTATCTTGAAAGTATTCTTTGAGTCGGAGGTGGCGAAAGTAGGCTTCCAGATCACCACAGAACTGTATCATGTTCGTGGGGGTGCTAGGGCAAAAGAAGAGTCCCCAAGATAGGACAGACTCTTCTGCTGGGTTGAGTGTGTAGCTGGATAAATTGACAATATTGCTGGGTGAGTTAGGGGTACCCCTGTTGTGGCCCCATGTGGCAGGTAGGATTTTAGACAGCTTACGGTCCTTTTTCCTTTGTAGAGAGGTGAAGTGTGTAATGTAGATCTCCTGTCTTATTTTAGTAAAGTCCATTTGTGTGAAGGGTTGGTTATTAATGAAAGTCTCCAGGTTGGAGAGCTCTTTCTTGATGTTTTTCTGTTTGCTGTATAGGATGCTGATCAGGTGGTTCCTCAGTTTCTTTGATAATGTATGGCATAATCTCTCACTGTGGCCTGTGCAGTATGTAGATAGCAAGGGATTTTTCACCTTCAGTCCATTAGGTATGATGTCCATCCGTTTGCATTTGGAAAGGAAGATGATATCTGTCTGTATTTGTGCAAGTTTCTTCATGAGGTTGATAGATTTCCATTCCATACAGCTAAATGCAGTGCCTTGCATGGTGTCAAGTATCAGAGGGGTAGCCGTGTTAGTCTGAATCTGTAAAAAGCAACAGAGGGTCCTGTGGCACCTTTGAGACTAACAGAAGTATTGGGAGCATAAGCTTTCGTGGGTAAGAACCTCACTTCTTCAGATGCAAGTAATGGAAATCTCTAGAGGCAGGTATAAATCAGTGTGGAGATAACGAGGTTAGTTCAATCAGGGAGGGTGAGGTGCTCTGCTAGCAGTTGAGGTGTGAACACCAAGGGAGGAGAAACTGCTTCTGTAGTTGGATAGCCATTCACAGTCTTTGTTTAATCCTGATCTGATGGTGTCAAATTTGCAAATGAACTAGAGCTCAGCAGTTTCTCTTTGGAGTCTGGTCCTGAAGTTTTTTTGCTGTAAGATGGCTACCTTTACATCTGCTATTGTGTGGCCAGGGAAGTTGAAGTGTTCTCCTACAGGTTTTTGTATATTGCCATTCCTGATATCTGACTTGTGTCCATTTATCCTCTTGCGTAGTGACTGTCCAGTTTGGCCAATGTACATAGCAGAGGGGCATTGCTGGCATATGATGGCATATATATCATTGGTGGACGTGCAGGTGAATGAGCCGGTGATGTTGTAGCTGATCTGGTTAGGTCCTGTGATGGTGTTGCTGGTGTAGATATGTGGGCAGAGTTGGCATCGAGGTTTGTTGCATGGGTTGGTTCCTGAGTTAGAGTTGTTATGGTGCGGTGTGTGGTTGCTGGTGAGAATATGCTTAAGGTTGGCAGGTTGTCTGTGGGCGAGGACTGGCCTGCCTCTCAAGGTCTATGAGAGTGAGGGATCATTGTCCAGGATGGGTTGTAGATCACTGATGATGCGTTGGAGAGGTTTAAGCTGAGGACTGTAGGTGATGGCCAGTGGAGTTCTGTTGGTTTCTCTTCTGGGCCTGTCTTGTAGCAGGCTTCTGGGTACACGTCTGGCTCTGTTGATTTGTTTCTTTATTTCCTTGTGTGGGTATCGTAGTTTTGAGAATGCTTGGTGAAGATCTTGTAGGTGTTGGTCTCTGTCTGAGGGGTTGGAGCAGATGCGATTGTACCTCAGTGCTTGGCTGTAGACGATGGATCGTGTGGTGTGACCGGGGTGGAAGCTGGAGGCATGAAGGTAGGCATAGCGGTCGGTGGGTTTTCGGTATAGGGTGGTGTTAATGTGGTCATCGCTTATTTGTACGGTGGTGTCTAGGAAGTGGACCTCCCGTGTAGATTGGTCCAGGCTGAGGTTGATGGTGGGGTGGAAGCTGTTGAAATCATGGTGGAATTCTTCCAGGGTCTCTTTCCCATGGGTCCAGATGATGAAGATGTCATCAATATAGCGTAGGTAGAGAAGGGGCATGAGTGGACGAGAGCTGAGGAAGCGTTGTTCCAGGTCAGCCATAAAAATGTTGGCATATTGTGGGGCCATGCGGGTGCCCATAGCGGTGCCACTGGTCTGGAGGTATATATTGTCACCGAATTTGAAATAATTGTGCGTGAGGATAAAGTCACAGAGCTCAGCAATAAGTTGTGCTGTGTCATCATCAGGGATACTGTTCCTGACAGCTTGTATTCCATCTGTATGTGGGATGTTTGTGTAGAGAGCCTCTACATCCATGGTGGCTAGGATGGTGTTTTCTGGGAGGTCACCAATGCATTGTAGTTTTCTCAGGAAATCTGTGGTGTCACGGAGATAGCTGGGAGTGCTGGTGGC
>NW_020692672.1:0-3024 GCF_002925995.2 Terrapene triunguis
AGGCATTCCTTCAGACTTCTCGGTGAAGACCGAAACAAAGAAGTCATTAAGCATCTCTGCCATTTCCAAGTTTCCTGTTACTGTTTCTCCCTCTTCACTAAGCAGTGGGCCTACCCTGTTTTTGGTCTTCCTCTTGCTTCTAATGTATTGATAAAAAGTCTTCTTGTTTCCCTTTAATCCTGTAGCTAGTTTGAGCTCATTTTGTGCCTTTGCCTTTCTAATCTTTCCCCTGCATTCCTGTGTTGTTTGCCTATATTCATCCTTTGTAATCTGTCCTAGTTTCCATTTTTTATATGACTCCTTTTTATTTTTTAGATCATGCAAGATCTCGTGGTTAAGCCAAGGTGGTCTTTTGCCACATTTTCTATCTTTCCTAACCAGCGGAATAGCTTGCTTTAGGGCCCTTAATAGTGTCCCTTTGAAAAACTGCCAACTCTCCTCAGTTGTTTTTCCCCTCAGTCTTGATTCCCATGGGACCTTACCTATCAGCTCTCTGAGCTTACCAAAATCCGCCTTCCTGAAATCCATTGTCTCTATTTTGCTGTTCTCCCTTCTACCCTTCCTTAGAATTGCAAACTCTATGATTTCATGATCACTTCCACCCAAGCTGCCTTCTACTTTCAAATTCTCAACGAGTTCCTCCCTATTTGTTAAAATCAAGTCTAGAACAGCTTCACCCCTAGTAGCTTTTTCAACCTTCTGAAATAAAAAGTTGTCTGCAATGCAGTCCAAGAATTTGTTGGATAGTCTGTGCCCCGCTGTGTTATTTTCCCAACATATATCCGGATAGTTGAAGTCCCCCATCACCACCAAATCTTGGGCTTTGGATGATTTTGTTAGTTGTTTAAAAAAAGCCTCATCCACCTCTTCCACCTGGTTAGGTGGCCTGTAGTAGACTCCTAGCATGACATCACCCTTGTTTTTTACCCCTTTTAGCATAACCCAGAGACTCTCAACACTTCCGTCTCCTATGTCCATCTCTACCTCAGTCCAAGTGTGTACATTTTTAATATATAAGGCAACACCTCCTCCCTTTTTCCCCTGTCTATCCTTCCTGAGCAAGCTGTATCCATCCACACCAACATTCCAATCATGTGTATTATCCCACCAAGTTTCAGTGATGCCAACAATGTCATAGTTGTATTTATTTATTAGCACTTCCAGTTCTTCCTGCTTATTACCCATACTTCTCGCATTTGTATATAGGCATCTAAGATACTGGTTTGATCTTTCCTCCCGGTTTTGTCCTGACCCTCCTTTCTCTCTGCCAATATAGCCCACACTCCCTCTCGTCTCCGACCCATCTCCCAGGTCTCCATGTTCCCCACTTACCTGCGGGCTTTGCTCACCTGTCCCCGTCGAACCTAGTTTAAAGCCCTCCTCACTAGGTTAGCCAGTCTGTGTCCAAATAGGGTCTTTCCCCTCCTCGAAAGGTGAACGCCATCTCTGCCTAGCAGTCCTTCCTCAAATAGCATCCCGTGGTCTAGGAAGCCAAAGCCCTCCTGGCGACACCATCTTCGCAGCCAGGCATTCACCTCCATGATGCATCTGTCTCTGCCTGGGCCCCTACCTTTGACAGGAAGAATCGAAGAGAATACCACCTGCGCTCCAAACTCCTTCACCCGTACTCCCAGAGCCCTGTAGTCACTCTTGATCCGCTCAGTGTCACACCGCGCAGTATCATTTGTGCCCACATGGATGAGTAGCATGGGGTAGTAGTCAGAGGGCTGGATAATCCTCGACAATGCCTCCGTAACGTCTCGGATACGGGCTCCCGGCAGGCAGCATACCTCCCGAGATGAAATGTCAGGGCGACAGATGGGCGCCTCCGTCCCCCTCAGCAGAGAGTCTCCGACCACCACTACCCTACGTTTCCTATTCGCAGTGGTGGCAGCAGACCTCCCAGCCTTAGGGGTACGAGGCTTCTCCTCCTTTACTGTAGGGGGTGATGCCTTCTTTCCTGTATCAAGAAGAGCATAACGGTTACCTATTACCACAGCGGGAGGGTTCGGAGCAGGGGTGGAGCACTGCCTGCTGCCAGAAGTTACCAGCTGCCAATGTCCACCCTGAGCCATCTCCTCCTCCACCAGTGGTGTATCAGCAGTCCTGTGTCCTGGGACAGCTACCTCAGCTGTCTCCACATGGACACTGTCCAGGAATTGCTCGTGGATTCGGATGCTTCTCAACCTAGCCACCTCCTCCTGTAGCTCTCCCACCTGCTGCCTGAGAGATTCCACCAGCAGGCACCTTTCACATTGGATGGTCCCCCCAGCCTGGATATCAGTAAGTGGAAATTGCAAGTTACAGTCTCTGCAAAACCACACCAGGATCTGGGTAGAAGCATCCATGCTCAGGCGCTCTGTCTGGCTACAGGCGCAGGTGGAGGAGACAGAAGCAGTGCTGGCACAGGTGTTGCGGGTCTTCCTAACCATCGTAAGCCTCCCTCTGTCAAACTCCCGTCTGCAGCCCCCTGTCCGCTGAAAGGGTTGTTTAAGCAAGAAGTTTAAAGTTTTAAGGGGAATAAAGGGAAAACAGATAGAACCGGCAAGGGACCCTCACCCCTTCCCACTCCCCTTCCAAACTCCCTTGCGAAACTCCCTGTTAGCAGCCCCTGTTCGCAAAAGCGAGCGAATTGTAGGGACCAATTGATTAAAAGCATGTGCTTAAGTTCTTTACTGAATTGAGGCCTTTTTGGGATGAGTAGTAGTATAACCATAAATGTGACAGTAAGTACTCCATCTTTCTTAAATATCATGTAACTGCCACATTTATGGTTATACTACTATTCATCAGGGGTGCGATTTCAGAAAAAAATTATGTCAGCATATAGAATGTTATACAGTGATATCCTGCAAAATCTGAAGTGCAGGCAAAAAATGAAAGACCTAATGGAGCATATAGACCTATGAAAAATCTGCGGGGGCTCAGATAGCAAATGATGCCCCTGCTATTCATTCCAATAAAACCTCAGTTCAGTGGAACACTTAAGCACATGCTTAATTTTAAGCATATGAGTAGTGCTAT
>NW_020692673.1:0-3564 GCF_002925995.2 Terrapene triunguis
CCCCCCCGGCTTCCTGCGATTCACCATGACTCTCAGCCATCCAGTAAAGCAGAAGGTTTATTTAGACGACAGGAATACAGTTCAAGACAGGTTTTGCAGGCGCAGACAACAGGACCCCCTCAGTTAGGTTCATCTTGGGGTCCCCGGGCACCCTAGCCCCCCTGGGAGGTCAGAGCCCCGTCTGCCTCCCAGCCATGGTCACTAGCCAGCTCCCGAAACTCTGCCTTCAGCGACCCCTCCCACCGCCTTTGTTCAGTTTCCCGGGCAAAGGTGTTACCTCGCCTTTCACTCCTTCCTGGGTTCTCATGTTACATGCTCAGGTATTCTTCCTCGGTCAGTCTCCCATCCCCCAATGCAGACTATCCTAGCCACACTTCCCTGTTAGCATTTACAGACCACTTTAAGAACAGTTCCAGTTTGTCACATCTCTCCCCCCTCCGAGACCGAACTGAGCAGGGTCACTTTAGCCAGTGACCCGGGGAAGTTCGAACCTACCCCCGTTCCCATGGATGCCCCAGCATCCCTCCCATTCCTTGGTGAGAATTACACCAGGCCCCTTCAGTTTCACGCCCCCCCTTGGGTCGGGGGTGCTCGAGGGCATTCGCAGTTCGCATGTGGGAAGGTTTATGCGGCCTGTGCCCTTTTCCCATCCCAATACCCCTGGGGTTCCAACTGGGCTGTGGTCTTCTCCCAGCGCTCCAGTCTGGAGGTCTGTGCTTCGGGCTCTCTTGGTTTAGAGCCCCCCTTTTAACCTTGGCCACCCTACGGAAAGGCTCCTCTATGCTGGGCAAGGGTCCTAAAGCCGTTTTCCCCTTGTTCCGGGCCTTCCCCCCCCTCTGACAGGGGTCACAGGATCGGCAGTACTGCCGGACAGTAACAAAGACCCCAGGCCAGTAAAAGCTCCGTAGCAGCCTCTGCTGGGTACGCCAGGTTCCCTGGTGCCCTGAGAGGGGGGTGTCATGGGCCCGGTACAGCAGCTGGCGGCGATACTTCTGGGGTACCACCAGCTGCCTCCTGATCCTCCCTGACTCCATTTTCCCTGGGGGAGCCCATTCTTGGTACAGGAACCCTTTCTTCCACAGGAACCTTTTCCGGCCACCTCTCCCCATGGTCTGTACCGCACCGAGGTCGGCCAGGTCCCTTATCTTTCGCAAGGAGGGATCTTTCTGCACCTCGGCCTGGAACTTAGCAGCTGGGACAGGGATGACCACCTGTTTTCTCTCACCGGCTGGGCCTGAAGCCGCAGCCTTCCTAAGCCGTGTCCCTGGGTGTTCCCTTCCCACCAGGTTAGGGTCCTGCGCCTCGGGCAAGGCACCCTCCCCAAGGCTAGGGCGCAGTGCCCCTCGCCGGCTCTGACTGCGGGTTACAACCAGTGCATTCTGGGGGTTGCTTGGCCAGTCCTCCAGGTCCCCCCCCCATCAACACCTCAGTGGGCAAATACGGGTGTACCCCCACGTCCTTGGGGCCCTCCTTGGCCCCCCACTTCAGGTGTACCCTTGCCACGGGCACTTTGACTGGTGTCCCGCCCACCCCCGTCAGGGTCAGGTAGGTGTTGGGCACCACCTGATCTGGGGCCACCACCTCGGGCCGGGCTAGCGTTACCTCTGTGCCTGTATCCCAGTATCCATTGACCTTCCTCCCATCCACCTCCAAGGGAACAAGGTACTCTCTCCGGAGGGACAGCCCTGCGCCCACCGTATAAACCAAAAACCCTGAGTCTGGAGCATCCAGCCCCCCAGAGGAGCTGGCCGGGAGCTCTCCTCCCTCCTTAGCAGGTGGTACTCTGCCAGCCCCCCTTCCCTGGGAATGCTGCCTCTCGCCTGGCTGGGTCTCTACCCAGTCAACCCTCTGTGGGTTTGGTCTGCTCAGTTTGTCCCTGATCCTGGGGCACTGGGCCCGTATGTGGCCTCTCTGGCCACAGTGATAGCAGCCCATGTCCCATGGGTCCCCTCGAGTGGGTTGGATGGCCCTGACGCCGGATGTTCCCCTTTGATGGGGGTTTTTCGTATTTTCCCACTGGGAGGTTCCATGGTGACTCTTTCTCTGCATTGTGGTGGGACTGTTTCTTTGGGACTCCTTCCTGTTATCCCCTGACCGGCTTTTTACAAACTTATCGGCCAGCCGCCCTGCGTGTCACGGGTTCTCTGGCTTTTTGTCCCTCAACCACAGCCTCAGATCGGATGGGCACCGCTCATACAGTTGCTCCAGTACCAGCAGCTTAACCAGGTCCTCCTTCGTCTGGGCCCCATCAGCCCACTTGCTGGCGTATTCCTCCATGCGGACGGCTAGTTGCAGATAGGAGATCTCAGGGGTTTTATCCTGACTCTGAACCTTTCCCGGTACATCTCAGGAGTCAGCCCAAACTCACGTAGCAGGGCCTTTTTGAATAGTTCGTAGTTCCCTTTCTCCGCCTCTTCCAGGTGGCGGTACAATGCCACAGCTTTGGGGTCCAGTAAGGGGGTGAGAACCCGGAGTCTGTCCGCGGGATCAACCTGGTGCAGCTCGCAGGCCATCTCAAAGGCATCCAGGAAGTTATCCATGTCCTCCCCCTCCTTACGTGGGGCCAGGATGCACTTATCAAAGCTCCGTGCAGTCCTGGGTCCCCCCTCACTCACCGCAGCCGGGGTCTCGCGGCCCCTCAGTCTCGCCAGTTCCAGTTCATGCTGATGCTGTTTCTCTTCATGCTGCCTTTGTTTTTCTTCATGCTGTCTCTGTTGTTCACGATCCTCCAGCTCTCTTAGTTTTAGCTCTATCTCCCATTCCAGCCCATTCCGCTCCACGGATGGCGCGTGTGGCCGGGAGGATCCCCTGCTGGCCGGCGAGCGTCGCCGGGAGGATCCCCTGCTGGCCGGGGGGGTCACTGCGCCCTCGGTATTTGCTGGGCTCCTCCCCACCCTTCCCCTAGGCATAGGAAGGAGGGGTCTCGGGAAGCCCTTAGCAGCCGGCTGACCACTCCCAGATGGGCCAGACACTGGGGCCTGCGCTGCATCTGCCAGGCTGCTTCCCTCAGAGACAGGGATCAGTTCATTCGAGCGATCTCCCTTCTCCAGCTGGGCAATGAGCTGCTCTTTGGTGAGCCTCCCAATGCGCAGCCCCCTCTGCTTGCACAGCTTCACCAGGTCGCTCTTAAGCCACGTGGCATACATCTTCCTGCTGGCCACTCACAGGCCTGTGTGCTCACCGCTCCCCACAGTTTCCAGGGAGACCCCTAGTGTGCCAGCCCTTCTCGAGATCACCACCTCTCTGCCAGGGTCGAGCTGCAGACTCCTCCGCCCCTGGGACCACTCGCTGCGATCCCCCGGGGGACCCTGTTACTGCAAGAGTCCTTCTTGCTGGTCACACACTCCCAGGGGTGATAACCGTCTCTCTCTGACTCTTCAGCATGCCTGGTCCCCGTCAATCCCCCTTCGCTTTACTTCTCCCCAGACACTTACTGCAGGAAGCGCCGTCCACGGGGTGCAGTAGATCCCACCGCTGCCACCAGTTGTCACAGAGTATGGGGGGACTCAGGGCCCTGCCCCCCCGGCTTCCTGCGATTCACCATGACTCTCAGCCATCCAGTAA
>NW_020692674.1:0-4850 GCF_002925995.2 Terrapene triunguis
AACACCTGACTCCAGTTAACCTGCAAAGAGTCAGGTGAGGCCATTAAGGTAATGTGACCACCTGACTCTAATTAAGGCCCTTTTGATACTATAAAAGGGCTCACTCCAGTCAGGCTGGGGAGAGCCAGGGAGCCAGAGGAGAGGAAGTGTGGCTGAAGGGCTGGTTAATGAAGACACCCTCAAGCCATCGGTAAGGGAGCCCTAAGGTAAGGGTGAAGAAGGGAGAAGCAGGAGAGCTGTGCGGAAGTGGCCCAGGGAAATGTAGCAACTCTGGCAGTGAAAGGTCGGTTGCCAACAGCTGCTACCATTAGGGTCCCTGGGCTGGAACCCAGAGTAGAGGGCGGGCCCGGGTTCCCCCCAACCTGTCACTACAGAAACACCTCCTGGGTGGGGAAGTCAGGCCCCTGTCAGGACAGGAGGCTAAACTGTTCTGAATAAGCCCCTAGGGACAACAGAGACTGTGGGAGTTCTCTCACCAACTTCCTGGCTAGCCTATAATGAAAAGGGCTCAGTAGACTGTAACCCTGGCCCTAGAGAGAGAAGGGCTACGTGGAGGGTCGCAGTGAGCCACTGAGGCTAGCGAAATCCGCCAGGAAACGTGGGACCCATGGAGACAAGGTCAGAGCTCTGCCACAACTGGTATCGGGTGGGATCGTGATTGTTCACAACGTGGCGGAACAAAGAGGTTTTTATTTAAAAAAAACAAACAAACACAAAAACAAACAAACAAACAAAAAAACCAAACGAAAGTGCACTGAGGGTTTTGGTTCTGGGTTTTTGTTTGTACCACAATGGAGGAGGTGGTGAGAGCGCTGGTGCAAGCCACAGCGGACCAGCAGGAGGCAACCCAGGCTCAGGTGCAGGGCCGCCCAGAGGATTCGGGGGCCTGGGGCAAAGCAATTTTGGGGGCCCCTTCCATAAAAAAAAGTTGCAATACCATAGGATACTATATTCTCGTGGGGGCCCCTGTGGGGCCCGGGGCCTGGGGCAAATTGCCCCACTTGCCCCCCCCTCTGGGCAGCCCTGCTCAGGTGATGGCGCAACAGGAGTCCATGAGGTTACAGCAGGAAACCAACCAATTATTAATGAGCCAGGCGACCCAAGATTGAGCTCTCCTGCGCGAGGTTGTGGACCAGCTGAAGATCCTCACCACCCAGGCCCGGGGGTGCGATGGGACGCGAACCCTGAGGGCCACCGGTTGTCTGCCAAAGATGACGGCAGAGGATGATGTAGAGGCGTATCTCCTCTCATTTGAAAGGACTGCTCAGCGTAAGGCGTGGCCCCAGGAGCAGTGGGCCAGCATTCTTGCCCCTTTTTTGTGCGGAGAGGCCCAGAAGGCCTACTTTGATCTGCCTACCGAGGATGCTGCTGACTATTCCTGGCTGAGGGCAGAGATCCTAGCACAATCAGGGGTCACGGCAGCGGTACGGGCCCAGAGGTTCCAGGATTGGAAATACAGGGAGAAGAAACCTCCAAGGTCCCAACTATTCAACCTCCTACACCTCGCTCAGAAGTGGTTATGGCCTGAGGCATGCAGCCCGGAGGAGATTTTAGAGACCTTGGTCATGGACCATTACATGCGGGGACTGCCGCCAGATCGCCGCAAATGGGTATGCCAGAATGATCCATCCACCTACGACGAAATGATCACATTGGTGGAAAGACGTCCGACAGCCAGGAAATTAACCCAACTACCCAAGGAAGGCCCCTCATGAATCAAACGCTCAACCCCGACCGTGATGGGTCGGGCAGCCAAACCCCCAGGAAGTCCTAGGTGGAAAAAGAGGGAGGCCGAAAACCAGTCGGGAACCCAGAAGGAAGGGAAAGGCCCTTTGTGATCAAGAGGAATCTCCTATACCGGGTCGTGCAAATGCAGGAGCAAGAGGTACACCAGCTCCTAGTACCCCAGAAACACCAGAAGGCAATATTAAGCCTCGCTCACAGTCACCTTTTTGGAGGGAGTGGAGAAAACCCAGGCGCGAATCTTACACAGGTTCTTCTGGCCGGGGGTACATGAAGATGTCCGGCGGTACTGTGCCTCCTGCCCTGAATGTCAACTGCACAGCCCTCGTCCACATCTAAGAGCTCCTTTGGTACCCCTGCCGATCATCGAAGTTCCGTTCGAGCGGATTGCTATGGATCTTGTGGGGCTGTTAGAGAAAACGACCTGAGGCCACCAGTATGTGCTTGTCATCCTAGACTATGCAACCAGGTACCCAGAAGCTGTCCCCTTACGAAACACAGCTTCCAAGAGCATTGTCAAAGAATTAGTGGCATTCTTTGCCCGGGTAGGGCTACCAAAAGAAATCCTCACAGACCAGGGAATACCATTCATGTCCAAGTTGATGAAGGACCTGTGTTCCCTGCTCCATGTCCAGACCCTGCGGACCTCGGTTTACCATCCACAAACTGATGGTCTGATGGAAAGATTTTACTGGACCCTCAAGGCCATGATAAGAAAGGTGGTAAGCAAGGATGGGAAATCAGAGTAGCAGCCGTGTTAGTCTGTATCCGCAAAAAGAACAGGAGTACTTGTGGGACCTTAGAGACTAACAAATTTATTTGAGCATAAGCTTTCGTGGGCTACAGCCCACTTCTTCGGATGCATATAAGAAGTGGGCTGTAGCCCACGAAAGCTTATGCTCTAATAAATTTGTTAGTCTCTAAGGTGCCACAAGTACTCCTGTTCTTTTTAAGGATGGGAAAGATTGGGACAACCTACTCCCGTACCTCATGTTCGCCATCCGTGAGGTCTCCCAAGCTTCTACAGGATTCTCCCCCTTTGAACTGCTGTATGGACGCAACCCCCGAGGCATCCTGGACATAGCCAAGGAAATTTGGGAGGAGGAACCCAGTGAGGGGAAGAATGTAATAGAGCATGTGCTACGGATGAGGGACCAGATAGTCCAGGTCACTCCCATGGTGAGGGAGCACCTAGAGAAGGCCCAAGAGGCCCAGAGAACCTACTACAACCGTCAAGCCAAGGTTCGTCAGTTTCAACCCGGTGACCGAGTAATGGTACTGGTACCCACAGCCGAAAGTAAGCTGTTGGCCCAGTGGCAGGGGCCCTACGAAATAGTCAAACCCGTAGGGGAAGTAAATTACAAGGTGCGACAACCAGGACATCGAAAACTAGAGCAGATATACCACGTCAACCTTCTGAAACCCTGGCATACCCGAGAGGCGTGCATAGTGGTTCGAGAAGACCTGCACCCAGGGAACAAAAACCCTGAACAAGTGAGGGTGTCTCCCGATCTAACGACAGCCCAGAA
This sequence comes from Terrapene triunguis, assembly GCF_002925995.2. Taxonomy (NCBI): domain Eukaryota; kingdom Metazoa; phylum Chordata; order Testudines; family Emydidae; genus Terrapene; species Terrapene triunguis. The sequence goes on from NW_020692674.1 coordinate 3,273, forward strand.
GAAAGAGGTAACTGAGATGATCGCCCAATATCACAATGTGTTCTCGACAAAGCTGGGTCGCACAACCAGGACATATCACCACATCATCACGAACCCTGGGGCCAGAGTAACTACGAGGCCCTACCGGGTGCCAGCAGCCAAAAGGGAGGAAATAAAAGCAGAAGTCAGGAAAATGCTGGAGATGGGGATCATTGAAGAATCCCACAGTCAGTGGTCCAACCCAATAGTGTTGGTGCCCAAACCTGATGGCACCATGAGGTTCTGCAATGATTTATGTCGACTAAATGAGATATCCCAGTTTGATGCTTACCCTATACCCCGCATAGACGAACTAGTGGACAGTCTGGGGAATGCCCTGTACTTGACAACCCTAGACGTGACAAAGGGGTACTGGCAGATTCCCCTAGCCAAAGATGAAAAGGAAAAGACGGCGTTTTCTACACCAGAGGGTCTCTTCCAATATATGGTCCTCCCTTTTGGACTACATGGGGCCCCAGCTACCTTTCAGCGCCTCCTGGACAAGTTATTACGCCCCCATGCCAGTTATGCTGCGGCCTACTTGGATGATGTGGTGATTCATATCCCAGACTGGGAAACCCACTTGAAGAAAGTGGGGGCGGTCCTTGATACCTTCAGATGAGCAGGCCTGACAGCAAACCCTGTTAAGTGTGCTGTGGGACTCACGGAGGCCAAATATCTTGGCTACGTGGTAGGAAAAGGTCTGGTAAAACCCCAGCTGAATAAGTTAGAGGCCATCCAAAATTGGCCATGGCCAAGTCGGAAGAAACAGGTCCAAGCATTCCTAGGGGTGGTGGGGTATTACTGACGTTTCATCCCCCATTTTGTCACAAGGGCGAGTCCCCTAACGGACTTAGTGAAGGCCCATGGTCCTGATCTAGTCAGATGGTCCGACGCAGCAGAGAGGGCATTCGCGGACCTACAGACTGCCCTTTGCAGTAACTCCGTATTGATAGCCCCGGATTTCACCAAGGAATTCATCCTTCAGACAGATGCATCTGAGGTGGGGTTAGGGGCCGTCCTGTCGCAGATGGTTGGGGAAGAGGAACACTCAATTCTCTACCTTAGTAGGAAACTCCTTCCGAGGGAACAAAAATATGCAGTGGTAGAGAGCGAATGCCGTGCTGTAAAATGGGCCATGGAAATGCTGCGTTACTACCTGCTGGGGCGCAGATTTGTCCTCGTGACCGACCATGCCCCTCTTCAATGGATGCAACAGAACAAGGAAAAGAACACAAGGGTAACCAGATGGTTCTTACCCCTCCAACCTTTCCAGTTCCGCATACAGCACAGAGCGGGGAGTCACCATGGCAAAGCCGATGGCTTATCACGTGTACACTGTCTGGCGTCCCAAGCTGCCCAACCCCTTGGTGTTGAGCAGGGGGGAGGGATATGTGATAGACCCAGGCCAGTTGGGTACAACAAAGTAGTAGAAGGCAGATATACTGGCCACTGGATTAGCAGTTTTCTGTTCCCTGACTGACCAGAGCAGGGGCTGCTCTAGACTAATGAGAACACCTGACTCCAGTTAACCTGCAAAGAGTCAGGTGAGGCCATTAA